>NC_091980.1:4815399-4956520 GCF_044704955.1 Pristiophorus japonicus | reverse complement strand
GGGAGGAGAAGGGAGTTGGAGGGAGGGAGGAGAAGGGAGTTGGAGGGAGGGGGAGAAGGGAGTTGGAGGGAGGGGGGAGAAGGGAGTTGGAGGGAGGGAGGGGGAGAAGGGAGTTGGAGGGGGGAGAAGGGAGTTGGAGGGAGGGAGGGGGGAGAAGGGAGTTGGGGGGAGGGGGGAGTTGGAGGGAGGGGGGAGAAGGGAGTTGGAGGGAGGGAGAAGGGAGGGAGTTGGAGGGAGGGAGAAGGGAGTTGAAGGGAGGGAGGGGGGAGAAGGGAGTTGGAGGGAGGGAGGGGAGAGTTGGAGGGAGGGAGAAGGGTGTTGGAGGGAGGGAGGGGGGAGAAGGGAGTTGGAGGGAGGGAGGGGGAGAAGGGAGTTGGAGGGAGGGGGGGAGAAGGGAGTTGGAGGGGGGAGAAGGGAGTTGGAGGGAGGGAGAAGGGAGTTGGAGGAGGGAGGGGGAGAAGGAGTTGGGGGGGGGAAAAGGAGTTGGAGGGAGGGGGGAGAAGGGTGTTGGAGGGAGGGAGGGAAGGGGGAGAAGGGAGTTGGAGGGAGGGAGGGAGTTGGAGGGAGGGAGGGAGTTGGAGGGAGAAGGGAGTTGGAGGGGAGAGGGAGGTTGGAGGGAGGGAGTGGAGGGGGGAGAAGGGAGTTGGAGGGAGGGAGGGTAGAGAAGGGAGTTGGAGGGAGGGGGAGAAGGAGTTGGAGGGAGGGAGGGAGTTGGAGGGAGGGAGGAAGTTGGAGGGCTGGGAGGAGAGCAAATGCCGGGGGAGGGGAATGCGGGGGGAGGGCACACCAGGGAGAGGAGGAATTGGGAGAGGGAAGAATTGGGGAGCGAACATAAGAAATAGGAGCAGGAGTCGGCCATTTGGCCCCTCAAGCCTGCTCCGCCATTCAATATGATCATGGCTGATCTGATCATGGACTCAAGTCTACTTCCCTGCTATATATGCAGACTATAGATATACTCTCTGTACAGTCACTGTATAGTTGCATAAGATGGAGACTTGTTACCTGATGTACTATCAATAAGGTTTACACTGTGTATATACTATGCTGGTACCACTAGAGGGTGCAACTGGTGGAGACTGGGGTTTCCTGCCCTGGATCACTCCCCAGCGGAGCAGCGACGAGAGATTGTGGCGGAGGAACAGTGAGGGATCGTGGCAGAGGTGCGGCAAATGAAGGCACGGGGCCCAGAAGAGCCGAGGGCCCAAGGGGCAGCACGGGCCAGCCCACACTGCGATATGTGGACGTTCTCGGTCCATGCAGCAGAGCTGGTCTCCAGTCATCCTTGTTAGCCCTTGCCACTGGATAAAGGCCTAGCTCTGTCAAGCCCGTGTGGTGGCTGATGTGCAACGGAGACCCCACGTCAAAAAAATGCACGCACACGCATCTTCCACCCCTTCAGTTGGAATTCAGGACTGGAACATCGGGTCCTCCAGTGAAACATCTGTGAACTCATGTGGAAGCAAGTCATCCTCGTTTGAGGGACTGCCTATGATGATATGATGATGATGGTGGCAGGAGCTGTATAAAAGGGTAGCCATCGTGTGGCTGCCTCACTCTGGAGTTACGAATAAAGGACCAAGGTCATTACAGTTTGAGTAAACACATTGCCTCGTGGAGTCATTCATAAGTGCATCCCAGACATAACAACTGGCGACGAGAATACGGACTTTCACACGATTACGGCGACCTTTGGCACACTAAAAGACTTAGCAGAGGGTGATGATTGGGATGCCTTCACGGAAAGGCTCGAGCAATATTTCATGGCAAACAACCTGGCAGGGGAGACGGACACATTGACGGAGAAGCGCAAGGCTATATTGCTGAACCGTTGTGGGCCCGAGGTCTACCGCCTCGTCAGGGACTTGCTGGTACCCATGAAGGCCAAGGCTAAGACATACAGTGAGCTGAGTGAGCTAATTCACGATCAACTAAAACCAAAAGAGAGCATCCTCACGGCCAGGCACAGATTCTACACTCACCGCAGACCTGAGGGCCAGGAGATTGCAAAATATGCTTCCAACCTCAGGAGACTTGTGGCACCGTGTGATTTCGGCATGCTCCTTGCATTGCAAGACAGCTTCATTATGGGAATTGGCCACGAGGGCCTCCCTCACAAGCTATTACCTGCCGACACCACAGTCAACCTGCAGAAGGCCATCAGCATCAGTCAGGCGTTAATGACCTCGACCTGCAGTACCAAGCAAATTATTCATCCTGTGGACTCAAACCCGGCAAGTACTGTACACAGAATGGTGCCTTTCACAGGCAAGACTGTAGAACATGGCTCTGCCCAGGGCAGAGAGCACAGACCTCAGGGTTTCAGAACTCAGAGTCCACCGAGGGGTGCTAATCGAGTAGCACCATGCTGGCGTTGCAGAGGAAACCATGGGGCTCACCAGTGTCGGTTTGCTGAGTACGTATGCAAAGCCAGTAATACGAAGGGCCACCTCCAGCGCATGTGTAAAAGAAATACGACTCACCGTCTAGCAGAGGAGTCGGTAGATGACTTTGAATCCAGCGGGGAGTATGATGATTTGGCAAGAATAAGTCTATGGAGTGTATACCTGCACCACCGATTGTCCTCCAGTGAAGATGGAAGTCGAGATAAAGTCTTCATGCAAATGAACACGGGAGCGAGCCAGTCAGTGATGAGCCAGGATGCCTTTGGCAGGCTAGGGAACAAAAAACCACCCGAGCTGGTCCCAGTACAGGAAAAGTTGCGCACCTACACCAAGGAGCTGATCCCAGTCCTCGGTAGTGCGGATGTAAGTGTAATCCATAATGGCGTGGTGCACAAGTTACCTCTGTGGATTGTTGCAGGTGATGGTCCAACGCTACTTGGAAGAAGGTGAATGGGGAAGATCCAGTGGAAATGGGAAGACCTCTTCACTCCAGCAATCGATGTCCCCCGTGCTCCGAGGCAGAGCAAAACCTCACCTTCGCTTGGGCCAGGCACCAGAGAACAGACCAGTGCAACACCTGAGGCACAGACCGTCCATCGACTGCGTGGCAATGATCCAACTGGAACGACCTAAAAGTACCTTCCCGGCTCCAGTGGCAGGACTCCTGGGGAGGAAGATCGAATTCACAGGCACTCTTCCAACTTTTGTGGCAGAATCGCGGGAGAGAAGGATCAAGGCAGTCGACCTCGAGGACAGAGGCAAGATGGCATCCCTGCTGCAGCGAGGGGCAGCGTGGCTGAGTAAAAAGATGTCCGCGGCCAGACCATGAGGTGCAACCCTGAGGGACCAACACGTGGTGTCTAACAAAGGATCTGATTGGGGTAAAGCCAGCAGGGTTCTCTTAAAGGAGACCTGCAACCAACTAAACTTAAAGAGACATTGTATGCATGGCAATCAATGTAACGAACCGATTAAGATTGTGAACAAAATGTTGTTGCGAGATGTCGGTACTATTCCCAATGTAAAGAACAAAATGTTGTTGCGAGATGTCGGGAATAGAGTGCCCCTAGAGTAGCAAGCGAGTGAATTCTGGAGGGTAAAGGCACTGATCCTGATGCCCTGCCCCAGGTGTCCCCACAAGTTATGGGTCAGTGACCTCAGGAGGGTGAAGGCACTGATCCTGATACCCTGCCCCAGGTCTATCCCACGCTGCAGGCACTCGATGGCACTATTCACCACAACCTGGAAATGAAAACGATGCCAATACGCGCAGTCGGCCGCTGTTGCCCACCACCTGGGTGGAGACGGAGCAGCCCCCAGACCCAGTCACTACCTCGGCCATGTCCGGGAGCGAAAGGTCAGAACCGAGTTCCCCAAACGGGACCTGGAACAGCCAGGTTACCAACACCGTGAGAGAGCAGGCAGAAGATTCTGCAGCCCTCAAAGGAGGACAGGGAGGCCACACACATCTGTGGCTCTGCCCACCACTAGGCAACGGCAAAGGCCCTGAGTCCTGGCAAGGTGAGCGAACCAAGCCCCCCCCCCGCTGGCAGGGGGCACAGCACCGCCATCAGACGACTAGGACCCCGTCCGGTTGCTCTGGAACCAGTGTCCTCGCGCAAACCTGTACTGCTACCTCAGTACTGACCATGACTGAACTAATTATGCAATCTACCCAATCCTAGCGCACGACCATAAAACGTAACGCATGTAAGTCACTGAACCAAGCTGTCACGATACAAACTGTGTCTGATCCTGTATGTTAATGTAACGGGCCAGCGCATGATCTCGCTGTGTAGGGGGGGGGGGGGGCGGGGGATGGATGTATGTAACCATGGACACACACATGGATCACACCCAGAACCAACTGGAACCTCCACTGCATCATCGAACCATCCAAACTGTTAACCACTACCCAACGCTGTGGCAAAAGGACTTGGTGGCTAACCGTGAGAGAGCCAAGCCAAAGCACAGCCAAGGTGCAAGGGCTATTGGCACTTAAGTCTGGGGCGAGCAAAGCCAGAGCACATAATGCAAAGGTAATTGGCACAAAGGACTTGGGGGAGAGTGATATATATGCAGACTATAGATATACTCTCTGTGTAGTCACTGTACAGTCGCATAAGATGGAGACTTGTTACCTGATGTACTATCAATAAGGTTTACACTGTGTATATACTATGCTGGCACCACTAGAGGGTGCAACTGGTGGAGACCGGGGTTTCCTGTCCTGGTGGCAGGGGCTGTATAAAAGGGTAGCAGCCATGCCACTGCCTCACTCTGGAGTTATGAATAAAGGACCAAGGTCACTTCAGTTTAGTACAACACATTGCCTCATGGAGTCATTCATAAGTGCATTACAGACATGCACAAAATGCTTGAATAAGGATACTAACAAACTGTCTATTTCTGTCTTAAATTTATTCAATGTCCCAGCTTCCACAGCTCTCTGAGGCAGCGAATTCCACAGACTTACAACCCTCAGAGAAGAAATTTCTCCTCATCTCAGTTTTAAATGGGCGGCCTCTTATTCTAAGATCATGCCCTCTAGTTCTAGTCTCCCCCATCAGTGGAAACACCCTCTCTGTATCCACCTTGTCAAGCCCCCTCATAATCTTATACCTTTCGATAAGATCACCTCTCATTCTTCTGAATTCCAATGAGTATAGGCCCAACCTCCTCAACCTTTCCTCATAAGTCAACCCCCTCATCCCTGGAATCAACCCAGTGAACCTTCTCTGAACTGGAATCATAGAATATAATCACAGAACGGTTACAGCACAGAAGGAGGCCATTCGGCCCGTCGAGCCCGGGCCGGCTCTCTGCAAGAGCACTTCAGCCAGTCCCACTCTCCCCGCCCTTTCCCCGTAGCCCTATAAATTTTTTCCTTCAGGTACTTATCCAATTCCCTTTAGAAAGTCGCGATTGAGTCTGCCTCCACCACCCTCTCAGGCCGTGCATTCCAGATCCTCACCACTCGCTGCGTAAAAAAGTTTTTTCTTATGTTGCCTTTGGTTCTTCTGCCAATCGCCTTAAATCTGTGTCCCCTGGTTCTCGACCCTTCCACCAATGGGAGCAGTCTCTCTCTATCTACTCTGTCCAGACCCCTCATGATTTTGAACACCTCGATCAAATCTCCTCTCAACCTTCTCTGCTCCAAGGAGAACAACCCCAGCTTCTCCAGTCTATCCACGTCACTGAAGTCCCTCATCCCTGGAACCATTCTCGTAAATCTTTTCTGCACCCTCTCTAAGGCCTTCACATCCTTCCTAAAGTGCGGTGCCCAGAATTGGACACAATACTCCAGTTATGACCGAACTAACATTTTATAAAGGTTCAACTTGTTTGCTCCCAGGATCCCGTAAGCTTTTTTAACCATTTTCTCAACCTGCCCTGCCACTTTCAACAATTTGTGCCCATATACCCCCAGGTCTCTCTGTTCATGCACCCCCTTTAGAATTGTACCCATGAGTGTATATTGCCTCTCCTCATTCTTCCAACCAAAATGCTTGACTAAGGAGACTACAAAAGAATGAAGGCAGAGTTGGCTAAAGTGGACTGGGAAAATAGACTAAAGTATGGGACGGTTGATGAGCAGTGGCAGACATTTAAGGAGATATTTCATAACTCTCAACAAAAATATATCCCAATGAGAAAAAAATACTTTAAGAGAAGGGAGAACCATTCATGGCTAACTAGATTACAACTTAAGGAAATAAAGGATGGCATCAAATTGAAAATAATGGCATACAAAGTGGCCAAGATTATTGTGAGGCCAGAGGATTGGGAAACTTTTAAGAATGACTAAAAAAATAATAAAGAGAGGGAAGAGAGATTATGAAAGTAAACTAGCAAGAAATATAAAAACAGATAGTAAGAGTTTCTACAGGTATATAAAAAGGCTAAATTAAATGTTGGTACCTTAAAGGATGAGACTGGGGAATTAATAATGGGGAACAGGGAAATGGCGAGACTTTGAACAAATATTTTGTATCAGTCTTCATGGTAGAAAACAAGCCAATAATGGATAATTAAGAGGCGATAGTGAGGGAGGAACTTAAATCAATCACCATCACTGAAGAAGAAGTACTCGGTAAAATAATGGGACTAAAGGCGGACGTGTCCCCTGGACCTGATGGCTTGCATCCTAGGGTCTTAAAAGAAGTGGCTGCAAAGATAGTGGATGCGTTGGTTGTAATCTACCAAAATTCCTTGGATTCTGCGGAGATCCCAGCGGATTGAAAAACCGCAAATGTAACGCCTCTATTTAAAAAGGAGGCAGACAGAAAGCAGGAAACTATAGACCAGTTCCCGCGGAAATGTAACCCCCACTATTTAAGAAAGGAGGGAGAGAGAAAACGGTAACTACAGACCACAGGCCTGACGTCTGTGGTTGGGAAAATGCTGGAGTCATTATTAAGGAAGTAGTAGCATGTCATTTCAAAAAGCATAATTCAGTCAGGCAGAGTCAGCATGGCTTTATGAAAGGGAAATCAAGTTTGACAAATTTGCTGGAGTTCTTTGTGGATGTAACGAGCAGGGTGGATAAGGGGGAACCAGTGGATGTGGTGTATTTGGATTTCCAGAAGGCATTCTATAAGGTGCCACATAAAAGGTTACTGCACAAGATAAAAGTTCACGGGGTTAGGGGTAATATATTAGCATGGGTAAAGGATTGACTAACGAACAGAAAATAGAGGGCCTGAAATTGATGGCCTTACCGCTGACTGCATTCCTCTTGAAGTTGCGCCCAGTGTCACTTTCCAGTTGTTGTGGAGCGGGTGGGAGGGGAGAACCGGCGGGAACCGCCCGCTGCCGAGTATCGCAACTGACCTCCCGCCCGCCGAGACACCAGATTGGTGCGGGCGGGAGTCGGCGCCAGAACGGGGAAGGACCACTGGCTGGAGGCTCATCTATCCCCAACGGTCGGTATGAAGAGCTGAAAGAAAAGGTTAGTAAACATTTATTTAATTATTTCTTTACAGCGACACACCTGGATGGGGTCCCCTGAAGGCTTTTTTTTAAATGATTTTCCTTTTCAGGTCTTCCACCCTCCCTGGGCCCGACTCCATCCTTGGTCGCACTTTGGCAGCAAGCGTCTTTGCCGTCGAGATTGGGAGCTCCCACCACACAGATTGGCAGTGTAAGTCCCTCTTTTGCCGTCTGCCGCCCTTTCAAGAAGCTTTTTGACAAAAACCCTGCCCAATATACCGTCAGGTACCTCGGCGGCCTTCGACGGTCCTTTGGGCGGGTGGGACACTTCACCAATTCCGGCCCCAAAGAGTCAGGATAAATGGGTCATTTTCCGGTTGGCAAGCAGTAACTAGTGGGGTGCCACAGGGATCAGTGCCGGGTCCTCAAGTATTTACAATCTATATTAACGACTTGGATGAAGGGACCGAGTGTAATGTAACCAAGTTTGCTGATGATACAAAGATGGGTGGGAAAGCAAGTTGTGAGGAGGACACAAAACATCTGCAAAGGGATACAGACAGGCTCAGTGAGTGGACAAACATTTGGCAGATGGAGTATAATGTGGGAAAATGTGAGGTCATGCTCTTTGGCAAAAAAATAAAAAAGCAAATTATTATTTAAATGGAGAAAAATTACAAAATGCTGCAGTGCAGAGGGACCTGGGGGTTCTTGTGCATGAAACTCAAAAGGATAGTATGTAGGTACATCAAGTGATCAGGAAGGCAAATGGAATGTTGGCCTTTATTGCAAGGGGGATAGAATATAAAAGCAGGGAAGTCATTCTACAACTATACAGGGTAATGGTGAGACCACACCTGGAGTACTGCGTACAGTTTTGGTCTCCTTATTTACGGAGGGATATACTTGCATTGGAGGCAGTTCAGAGAAGGTTCACTCGGTTGATTCCTGAGATGAAGGGATTGACTTATGAAGAAAGGTTGAGCAGATTGGGCCTTTACTCATTGGAGTTTAGAAGAATGAGAGGTGATCTTATTAAAACCTATAAGATACTGAAGGGGATTGACAAGGTGGATGCAGAGAGGATGTTTCCATTGATAGGGGAAACTAGAACTAGGGGGCATAGTTTCAGAATAAAGGGTCACCCATTTAAAACGGAGATGAGGAGGAATTTCTTCTCTCAGAGGGTTGTAAATCTGTGGAATTCTCTGCTCCAGAGAGCTGTGGAGGCTGGGTCATTGAATATATTTAAGGCGGAGATAGACAGATTTTTGAGCGATAAGGGAGTAATCATCATTATAGGCAGTCCCTCGGAATCGAGGAAGACTGGCTTTCACTCTTAAAATGAGCCCTTAGGTGGCTGTAAGGGAGTAAAGGGTTATGGGGAGCGGGCAGGGAAGTGGAGCTGAGTCCATGATCAGATCAGCCGTGATCTTATTGAATGGCGAAGCAGGCTCGAGGGGCCAAATGGCCAACTCCTGCTCCTATTTCTTATGTTCTTATCACTTCGTACTTTTTCTGCATTAGATATAATCTGCCACATGCCCGCCCATTCCACCAGCCTGTCTACGTTCTCTTGATGTCTATCACTATCCTCCTCACTGTTCACTATACTTCCAAGTTTTGTGTCATCTGAAAATTTTGAAATTGTGCCCCGTACACCCACATCCAAGTCATTAATATACATCAAGAGAAGCAGTGGGGGAAGAGGAAACAGGGGAGAGGAGGAATGGGAGGAGAGAAATGAGAGGAGATGAATGAGGGGAATTGGGGGAACAGGAGGGAAAGGGTAGAGGGGGGGGGTAAAGAAATAAAACCAGAAAATCATAGAATAATAGAAATTTACAGCACGGAAGGAGGCCATTTCGGCCCAACATGTCTGTGATAGTCGAAAAGGAGCTATCCAGCCTAATCCCAGTTTCCAGCTCTTGGTCCGTAGCCCTGCAGGTTACGGCACTTCAAGTGCACACATTTTAAATGTGATTTTCAAAAAGCTGGAAATATCTAGCAGGATATCTTAGGCCCAGGCAGCTGAAGGCACGGCCACCAATGGTGGAGCGATGAAATTCGGGGATACGCAAGAGGCCAGAATTGGAGGAGCGCAGAGATCTCGGGGGGGTTGTGGGGCTTGAGGAGGTTACAGAGATAGAGAGGGGCGAGGTCATGGAGGTGTCATGTATTTAACCATCTTGCAATGACATAGTCATGTAACTGTAACTCATGTACACTGTACCTGTACCCTGACCACAGGGGGTGAACTTGCGGGAGACACTCCTCACTTGGGTTTCCAGGTATAAAAGGGGAGGTCCCACCCAGGGTCAGAACTCCTTGGTCCTGGCAATAAAGGTGAAGGTCACAGAGTGACCGTGTCTGATATATCTATGCCTCGTGTGAGTTTGTAGTAAGGTGCAGGGACACTACAGGAGGGATTTGAAAACAAGGATGAGAATTTTAATACCAAGGCGTTGCTCAACTAGATTATGTGGTCAAGGCGTGGACATGGCATTCAACACAGTACTTCCTGACCCAGTGCCTCCTACTGAGCCGGGCTGACATGGGACTTGTAGCTTTGACAGCCCTGTTGAAAGGACCATTGTCCTAGCCAATGACGTAATAGATGTCAAAATACTGAGGTCATGGGAATCTGAAATAACAACAGAAAATGCTGGAAGGTCAGGCAGCATCTGTAGGAGAGAAACAGAGTTAACCTTTCAGGTCGATGACTCTTCGTCAGAACTGGGAAAAAGTTAGAAGATGCAACAAGTTTTAAGAACATAGAGCATAAGAAGTGGGAGCAGGAGTAGGCCATACGGCCCCTCGAGCCTGTTCTGTCATTTAATACAATCTTGGCTGATCCGATCATGGACTCAGGTCCACTTCCCTGCCCGCTCCCTTTAAGAAACTGTCTATTTCTCTCTTAAATGTATTCAATGTCCCAGCTTCCACAGCTCTCTGAGGCAGTGAATTCCACAGATTTACAACCCTCTGAGAGAAGAAACTTCTCCTCATCTCAGTTTTAAATGGACAGCCCCTTATTCTGTGACTATGTCCCCTAGTTCTAGTCTCCCCTATCAGTGGAAACATCCTCTCTGCATCCATCTTGTCAAGCCCCCTCATAATCTTATACATCTCGATAAGATCACCTCTCAATCTTCTGAATTCCAATGAGTAGAGGCCCAAACTACTCAACCTTTCCTCATAAGTCAACCCCCTCACCCCCGGAATCAACCGTCTCTGAACTGCCTCCAAAGCAAGTATATCCTTTCGTAAATATGGAAACCAAAACTGCACGCAGTATTCCAGGTGTGGCCTCACCAACACTCTGTATAACTGTAGCAAGACTTCCCTGCTTTTATACTCCATCCCCTTTGCAATAAAGGCCAAGATTCCATTGGCCTTCCTGATCACTTGCTGTACCTGCATACTATCCTTTTGTGTTTCATGCACAAGGACCCCCAGGTCCCGCTGTACTGCAGCACTTTGCAATCTTTCTTCATTTAAGTAATAATTTGCTCTTATGCCAAAGTGCATGACCACACACTTTTCAACATTATACTCCATCTGCCAAATTTTTGCCCACTTACTTAGCCTGTCTGTCCTTTTGCAGATTTTTTGTGTCCTCCTCACACATTGCTTTTCCTCCCATCTTTGTATCGTCAGCAAACTTGGCTACATTACACTCGGTCCCTTCTTCCAAGTCGTTTATATAGATTGTAAATAGTTGGGGTCCCAGCACTGATCCATGTGGCACCCCACTAGTTACTGGTTGCCAACCAGAGAATGAACCATTTATCCCGACTCTCTGTTTTCTGTTCGTTAGCCAATCCTCTATCCATGTTAATATATTACCCCCAACCCCGTGAACTTTTATCTTGTGCAGTAACCTTTTATGTGGAACCTTGTCAAATGCCTTCTGGAAGTCCAAATACACCACATCCACTGGTTCCCCTTTATCCACTCTGTTCATTACATCCTCAAAGAATTCCAGCAAATTTGTCAAACATGACTTCCCCTTCATAAATCCATGCTGACTCTGCAAGTACTTAAGCAAGTACAGAGGCAGGGAAAGTGGCTGGGGAAAGAGGAGAACAGAACAAAAGGGAAGGTCTGTGATAGGGTGGAAGGCAGGAGAGACAAAATGACATAAATCTTTGATGGTGCAAGGTAATAGGAGATGGTAATGGGACATGTAAAGGAACAAAGGATGGGTCTAGAGGGGGTGTAAATGACAACGGCAGAATAATAACCAGCACCTGCTGTCCGAAAAATGGGAGCGGTGGTTATGAACTGAACATTATAGGAATCATAGAACATAAGAATGTAAGAAATAGAAGCAGGAATAGGCCATTCAGCCCCTCAAGCCTGTCCCACCATTCAATAAGTTCATGGCTACTTGCCTGCCTGATCCCCATATCCCTTAATATGCAAAAATCTATCGCTCCCTGTCTTCAATGTCCTCTACCACTGAACCTCCACAGCCCTCTGGAGCAGAGAATTCCAAAGATTCACCACCCTCTGAGTGAAGAAATTCCTCCTCATCTCAGTCCTAAATGGCCGAGCCCTTATCCTGAGACTGTGACCCCTGGTTCTAGACTCCCCAGCCCGGGGGAAACACCCTCCCTGCATCTACCCTGTCAAGCTCTGTCAGAATTTTGTATGTTTCAATGAGATCATCTCTCATTCTTCTAAACTCCGGAGAGTATCGGTCAAGTCCGCTCACTCTCTCCTCATAGGACAATCTCCCATCGTAGGAATCAGTCTGGTGAACCTTCGTTGCACTCCTTCTGTGGCAAGTAAATGGAGTTGAGATACCGACTGGCCATGATCTAATTGAATGGCGGAACATGCTCGAGGAGCTGAATGGCCTCCTCCTCTTCCTGATCTGTTTCACTGGGCTGTGATAAAGCCATTGAAATTGCAGATTTTGGAGTCTGTCGGAGCAGAGGTTTTTCCATTGTCCAATTCGGAGAACATAAGAAACAGGAGCAGGAGTGGGCCCTACGGCCCCTCGAGCCTGCTCCGCCATTTAATAAGATCATGGCTGATCATCGACCTCAACTCCACTTTCCTGCCCGATCCCCATAATCCCTTCAATTCCCTAAACTCCAAAAATCTATCGATCTCAGCCTTGAATATATTCAGAGACTGAGCCTCCACAGCCCTCTGGGGCAGAGAATTCCAAAGATTCACCGCCCTCTGAGTGAAGAAATTCCTCCTCATCTCAGTCCTAAATGGCCGAGCCCTTATCCTGAGACTGTGCCCCCTGGTTCTAGACTCCCCAGCCCCGGGGGAAACATCCTCCCTGCATCTACCCTGTCAATCCCCCTCAGCATCTTGTGTTTCAATGAGATCACCTCTCGTTCTTCTAAACTCCGAGAGTATCGGCCCATTGTACAGAATCTCTCACCCCAGGACAACCCTCTCATCCCAGGAATCAGTCTGGTGAACCTTCGTTGCACCGCCTCCAAGACGTTCGCCAAAGGGCACTGGCTGCTTCGCCCTTCGTCTCACTTCCTCCCCCGCCGCTGGGAGTGAGGTCAGACAAAGTGTCGGGCGTTGGCACTCTTTACTTTCAGGACACCTCCCTCCAAGTTCTCATGTTGAAAGGATACTTAGGTCAGAGCCTCCAGTAGCCCACCTGGGAAGGTAGAGGGCCTCCCTTGGCATCTCTACCTGTCTGACAAGGGGCCTTCAGTACAATATCACCGTTACCGTTGCTATTTAAGATTGTTAGCTTTAGTAACTGCCATCATTAGTAACTGGTAGATTTCTGTCTGTTCAACACCAACTTGCATTTATATCGTCATCATCGGCCGTCCCTCGTAACGAGGATGACTTGCTTCCACGGCAAAAAGGGATGAGTTCACAGGTGTTTCAATGAAGGACCTAATATTCCAGATCCCGAACTACATCCTGAAGGGTGGAAGATCCCTGTGCGTGGATTTTTTTAACGTGGGTTGGCCGTTGCACACCAGCCACCACACGGGCTTGACAGAGCGAGGTCTTGGTCCAGTGGCAAGGGTTAACCAGGACGACTGGAGACCAGCTCTGCTGCATGGACCTAGTGCGCCCACATATCGCACAGTGTGGGCTGGTCCGTGCTGCCCCTGGGCCCGATCACATCCCTCCACAATCTCTCGCTGCTCCTTCGCCCCGACCTCGCTGCTCCTGCTGTATCTGCCCACGCTCCAATCACCAACCTGGACCTTGATGATGTCACTCTTCACTGCCGTCGCACTGCTCCCTAAAGTAGTATGTCTCCACGCTGCTCCCCAGGCCACTCACCGCTCCTTCCACAGCCTTTCATGCGTGAGAACACCAGCGGCAGGTCTCTCTCTCACACACACATTCTCTCTCTCTCTCCCCCCTTCACTCTCTCTCTCCCCATCCACCCCACCACACACACACTCTCTCTCTCCCCCCCTCACTCTCTCTCTCCCCACCCACCCAACCACACACACACTCTCTCTCTCCCCCCCTCACTCTCTCTCTCCCCACCCCCCCCCCACACACACACTCTCTCTCTCCCCCCCTTCACTCTCTCTCTCCCCACCCACCCCACCACACACACACTCTCTCTCTCCCCCCTCACTCTCTCTCTCCCCACCCACCCAACCACACACACACCCTCTCTCTCCCCCCCTCACTCTCTCTCTCCCCACCCACCCCACCACACACACACTCTCTCTCTCCCCCCTTCACTCTCTCTCTCCCCATCCACCCCCCTCCACACACACACTCTCTCTCCCCCCCTTCACTCTCTCTCTCCCCACCCCCCCCCACACACACACTCTCTCTCTCCCCATCCACCCCACCACACACACACACTCTCTCTCCCCCCCTCACTCTCTCTCTCTCCCCCCCTCACTCTCTCTCTCCCCACCCCCCCCCCCCACACACACACTCTCTCTCTCCCCCCCTTCACTCTCTCTCTCCCCACCCACCCCACCACACACACACCCTCTCTCTCCCCCCCTCACTCTCTCTCTCTCCCCCCCTCACTCTCTCTCTCTCCCCCCCTCACTCTCTCTCTCTCCCCCCCTCACTCTCTCTCTCTCCCCCCCTCACTCTCTCTCTCTCCCCCCCCTCACTCTCTCTCTCTCCCCCCCCCTCACTCTCTCTCCCCCCCTCACTCTCTCTCTCTCTCCCCCCCCCACACTCTCTCTCCCCCTTCACTCTCTCCCCCCTCACACACTCTCTCTCCCCCTCCTCATACACACACTGTCTCTCTCCCTCCAACCCTCACATAGAAAATAGGTGCAGGAGTAGGCCATTCGGCCCTTCAAGCCTGCACCGCCATTCAATATGATCAGGGCTGATCATTCAACCTCAGTACGCCATTCCTGCTTTCTCTCCATACCCCTTGATCCCTTTAGCCGTAAGGGCCATATCTAACTGCCTTTTGAATATATCTAACGAACTGGCCTCAACAACTCTTTGTGGTAGAGAATTCCACAGGTTCACCACTCTCTGAGTGAAGAAGTTTCTCCTCATCTCAGTCCTAAATGGCTTACCCCTTATTCTTAGACTGTGACCCCTGGTTCTGGAACTCCCCAGCAACGGGAACATTCTTCCTGCCTCTAACCTGTCCAATCCCGTCAGAATTTTATATGTTTCTATGAGATCCCCTCTCATTCTTCTAAACTCCAGTGAATACAAGCCCTGCAGTCCTGCCATCCCGGGAATCAGTCTGGTGAACCTTCGCTGCACTTCCTCAATAGCGAGAACTTCCTTCCTCAGATTAGGAGACCAAAACTGAACACAATATTCCAGGTGAGGCCTCACCAAGGCCCTGTACAACTGCAGTAAGACCTCCCTGCTCCTATACTCAAATCCCCTAGCTATGAAGGCCAACATGCCATTTGCCTTCTTCACCGCCTGCTGTACCTGTATGCCAACTTTCAATGACTGATGAACCATGACACCCAGGTCTCGTTGCACCTCCTCTTTTCTAAATCTGCCGCCATTCAGATAATATTCTGCCTTCGTGTTTTTGTCCCCAAAGTGGATAACCTCACATTTATCCACATTATACTGCATCTGCCATACATTTGCCCACTCACCGAACCTGTCCAAGTCACCCTGCAGCCTCTTAGCGTCCTCCTCACAGCTCACACCGCCACCCAGTTTAGTGTCATCTGCAAACTTGGAGATATTACACTCAATTCCTTAATCATTACTGTATATTGTAAATAGCTGGGGTCCCAGCACTGAGCCTGCGGCACTCCACTAATCACTGCCTGCCATTCTGAAAAGGACCCATTTATCCTGACTCTCTGCTTCCTGTCTGCCAACCAGTTCTCTATCCACGTCAGTACATTACCCCCAATACCATGTGCTTTGATTTTGCACACCAATCTCTTGTGTGGGACCTTGTCAAAAGCCTTTTGAAAGACCAAATACACCACATCCACTGGTTCTCCCTTGTCTACTCTGCTAGTTACATGCTCAACAAATTCTAGAAGATTTGTCAAGCATGATTTCTCTTTCATAAATCCATGCTGACTTGGACCGATCCTGTCACTGCTTTCCAAATGCGCTGCTATTTCATCTTTAATAATTGATTTGAACATTTTCCCCACTACTGATGTCAGGTTAACCGGTCTATAATTACCCATTTTCTCTCTCCCTCCTTTTTTAAAAAGTGGTGTTACATTAGCTACCCCTCCAGTCCCTGGGAACTGATCCAGAGTCGATAGACTGTTGGAAAATGATCACCAATGCATCCACTATTTCTAGTGCCACTTCCTTAAGTACTCTGGGATGCAGACTATCAGGCCCCGGGGATTTATCGGCCTTCAATCCCATCAATTTCCCTGACACAATTTCCTGACTAATAAGGATTTCCTTCAGTTCATCCTTCTCACTAGACCCTCGGTCCCCTACTACAACCGAAAGATTATTTGTGTCACACACTCTCTCTCCCTCTTCACCCCCCTCACACACACTCTCTCTCTCTCCCTCTCCCCCTCACATATACACACTTATTTAACATTTATAAAGCATCTTTAATGTCGTAAAAATGTCCCAAGGCGTTTCACAGGAGCGATTATCAAATAAAATTAAAATTAGAAAAAGCTTAGCCCCTAAGCTGTGGAACTCCCTCCAGAAACCTCTCCGGCTCTCTCTCCTCCTCTAGAACTCTCCTTAAAACCTACCTCTTTGACCCAGCTTTTGTCCTATACCTCGTTACGTGGCTCGATAATTGTGTTTGACAATCGCTCCTGTGAAGCATCTTGGGACATTTTACTATGTTAAAGGAGCTATTTCAAAGCAAGTTGTGGCCTCTGATCAATGTTCAATATGTGCCAGAATCAGCATTAGTTCAACGTCTCCGGCACCTTGCAGTCCCATAAAGAAAGGTTGGTCTTCTGGTCCTTTCCAATTGATCTGGAGAAGTCACGAGCCAGTAACCTTCAGCTTGACTTGGGTCTGTATATTGGGGTACTGGAATTCGATTGAGGGAGAGAAATTGGCCTGCTTTTGTGCCTCCCGTTAGCGCCTGCAGGGGGCGGTAACGGGGCGCTGAGGGGGTTATCAACTGGGCGCGGCGAATTCACCGACACCCGCGAACATCCCTGGCGGCTTTTGCGCCGGTGCTAACACTTACCGTCTCGCTCTCCTGCACCCCGGAGTTCGTGACGCCATCCCGTGCGCAGAATCCCGTTACTGCCCTGGATGCAATATTCGTTCCCGCCCACTGCAGCATCGCCGGGCGTCAACAACGGCAGCTGCAGGAGGCGGTGTCACCTCGGCCGGCGGTTTGGTGAGCGCTAAATAAAGGCAGCGGTGGTCGGGTAGGGCAACATTTATTTATCTCCCCAGTGTGGGGTATTTTGCCTTTTTTGGACTCCGTGATTGCTCAGCCCTGCACTCTCTGAAAGCTTGCGGCTGCTGTGGGCGTAGCACAGGTCCCCGTGGCCCAACACAGGTCCCCGTGGCCCAGCACAGGTCCCCGTGGCCCAACACAGGTCCCCGTGGCCCAGCACAGGTCCCCGTGGCCCAGCACAGGTCCCCGTGGCCCAGCACAGGTCCCCGTGGCCCAACACAGGTCCCCGTGGCCCAACACAGGTCCCCGTGGCCCAGCACAGGTCCCCGTGGCCCAGCACAGGTCCCCGTGTCCCAACACAGGTTCCCGTGGCCCAACACAGGTCCCCGTGGCCCAACACAGGTCCCCGTGGCCCAGCACAGGTCCCCGTGGCCCAGCACAGGTCCCCGTGTCCCAACACAGGTTCCCGTGGCCCAACACAGGTCCCCGTGGCCCAACACAGGTCCCCGTGGCCCAGAACAGGTCCCCGTGGCCCAGCACAGGTCCCCGTGGCCCAGCACAGGTCCCCGTGGCCCAGCACAGGTCCCCGTGGCCCAGCACAGGTCCCCGTGGCCCAACACAGGTCCCCGTGGCCCAGCACAGGTCCCCGTGGCCCAGCACAGGTCCCCGTGGCCCAACACAGGTCCCCGTGGCCCAGCACAGGTCCCCGTGGCCCAGCACAGGTCCCCGTGGCCCAACACAGGTCCCCGTGGCCCAGCACAGGTCCCCGTGGCCCAACACAGGCAGCAGGCAAACTCAGTCCCCAACATTGGCCCTGCCCGCCTGTACCGACAGCAGTGCTGCCCCGAACATCGCCCAGCGCCCTGCTGCTCCCATTCCTCTCGCTCACTTTCGCACTCTAAGAGGAAAGTGATAGCGTTTGATTTAACGCTCCACCTTCCCCTCGGAGCACCAAACTGGAAGTTCCCGGCAGCTGGAGATCGTTTTCGCCCGGCGATATTTTGGCGCTCCGCAAAAGTTATCACCCCAATCGGGGCACTCCATAATTTCTGGCCTGGAGTCTCTGGTCAAATCGGTCAGCTCCTTCCGAATACATCTCTGCTGGTCGTACAGATTCTCCGAGAGGAATGGCATTAAGTGTCAACTCTGCCCAATTCCTGCCCTTCACAATGGCTGTTGTTACGGGCGCTCATAGCATCTTACAGCCCATTCGGCCCATCATCTACTGCAGAGAGTTGTTGAGGCCAGTTTGTGAGATATATTCAAAAGGGAGTTAGATGTGGCCCTTACGGCCAAAAGGATCAAGGGGTCTGGAGAGAAAGCAGGAAAGGGGTACTGAAGTTGAATGATCAGCCATGATCTTATTGAATGGTGGTGCAGACTCGAAGGGCCGAATGGCCTGTTCCTGCACCTATTTTCTATGTTTCTATATTTCTATGTTTCATGCATGTACTGGTGAAAATTGCAGGAAATCATCCTTGCTTTCAAGCCTCTTCACTCCCTTTTAACATCTTGGAACTTTTGGCAAATTTCACCCAAGTGAAATACCTGTCAGAAAGAAATAGAAATCACGAGTTACGTGTCGCAACTTAAGCCAGGCCTGTAGGCAGTTATGCAGATTCGGGAGACAGTTTTGTATGAAATTAGTATTTTAAAAAAAAAGTTTGAAACAGCAAAAAACTTAGGACTACCAAAATAAATCTCAGACTAACAGACTAGACCACAGGTGGGATAGCATAAGAAAAGAGGTTTCTACAATTTGACAGCTGGGACCCCACTATTTCCTCAAGTCGCTGGAGAAATACCACCAACGATGTCTCCGCAAGATCCTGCAAATCCCCTGGGAGGACAGGCACACCAACGTTAGCGTCCTCGATCAGGCCAACATCCCCAGCATCGAAGCACTAACCACACTCGATCAGCTCCGCTGGGCAGGCCACGTTGTCCGCATGCCAGACAGGAGACGCTCAAAGCAAGCGCTCTACTCGGAACTCCTTCACAGCAAACGAGCCCCAGGTGGGCAGAGGAAACATTTCAAGGACACCCTCAAAGCCTCCCTGATAAAGTGCGACATCCCCACCGACACCTGGGAGTCCCTGGCCAAAGACCGCCCTAAGTGGAGGAAGTGCATCCGGGAGGGCGCTGAGCACCTCGAGTCTCATCGCCGAGAGCATGCAGAAACCAAGCGCAGGCAGCGGAAGGAGCGTGCGGCAAACCAGTCCCACCCTCCCCTTCCCTCAACCACTGTCTGTCCCACCTGCGACAGAGACTGTAATTCCCATATTGGACTGTTCAGTCACCTGAGAACTCACTTTTAGAGTGTAGGCAAGTCTTCCTCGATTCCGAGGCATTGCCTATGATTGCCTTGAATTGTGAGCAGTGTGTCACTATTAGTGAAATGCTTGTGACGTGTCACAATCAAAATGTCACGATGGGGCAGAGACGGGACAAAGGCGAGATCGTTATGTGGAAGCCAAGATGAAAGGAATACAGTAATTTTTCCAAAGTCATAATGGGAACACCACCACCTCCACGTTCCCCTCCCAGTCACACACCATCCTGACTGGGAAATATATCGGCCGTTCCTTCATCGTCGCTGGGTCACAATCCTGGAACTCCCTCCCTAACAGCACTGTGGGAGCACCTTCACCACACGGACTGCAGCGGTTCAAGAAGGCGGCTCACCACCACCTTCTCGAGGGGCAATTAGGGATGGTCAATAAATGCCGGCCTTGCCAGCGACGCCCACATCCCAAGACTGTATAAAAAACAAAATAAAAACAATATACGTCAGAAGGAAATCTCGGCTTTTATGAGGAGAGTGTTTGGAGCACTTTTGCTGAGAAGGGGTCTCCAGGCACCTCCAACCCTGAGCAGGGAACAGGCTAATGAGTCCCACAATGATTTAGAGACACAAGAAATTTAGATTATGCCCAACAGCAGAACAGTTCTCTCGCTCCTGCAATCTGTGTGTTTATGTGGTTGTCAAGGTGCTTCTTGATAAAGTGGAGAATGTGCTGCAGTATCACAGAGTGGTCTCTCATTTCTTGTCGTACTCTAGCTTCCCTTCCCCTGCCCTGCCATTTCTGGGCTCACCTTTGTCCCAATGTGTCTCAGCTCCTCTCTCAAAGGCACGGCCTCTCACTGGGGTTCCAGGGACACCAGGTGGGGCGCGGGGCACAAATCCAACGTTGTTGCACCCATTTATTTTTGGGGGGGTGGGGTGGGAAAGAGTTAAAACAACAACAAATTTCGGGCTGGTATTGCTCTGCCGGACCTTTCCCCGGAGACCGGCTGGTCTGCAGGGTGCCCGATGAAAAGCTCATTCTACTGAGCTCCAGTGTTCAAGAGGCGGAGCCAGGCTGCCTGGCCAAACCTGGGGGTGGTGGGGGGGGGGTGTAACTGTCGGCCCGACCCGACAGTCAGCCGACAATAAAAGATCAGATGGAGTCGCCGACAGTGCACCCTCCCTATTACGGGCAGAGGCAGCGCCCAGCCGCAGACCGCTCGTCGCCAGGGAACGTGGTCAGTGGCACTGACCGGTGGAGGCGGCGCTCTCGTGGGGCAATTTCACCGGGGGAGGGGGGGGGTGTCGCTTACGGGTCGGCGCGTGCCAGACGCGGCGGGAAAACGGTCGGTTGCAGAAACCCGATCCCAGCCCCCGGAGTAATTTCCTTCGGGTCGGTAAGGCCTCTCCGCTCCATTCCCGCCTCTTTTGGGGGGGCGTGGGGAGGGGGGCAATTTTAGCCCCTCCTCACAACTTGCCCCCTTTGTATTCTCCTCACAACCCCACCCATCTTTGTACCATCAGCAAATCTGGCTACATTACACTCACTCCCTTCATCTAAGTCATTAATATAGATTGTAAATAGTTGAGGCCCCAGCACTGATCCCTGCGGCACCCCACTAGTTACTGATTGCCAATCTGAAAATGACCCATTTATCCTGACTCTCTGTTTTCTGTTAGTTAGCCAATCCTCTATCCATGCTGATATATTACCCCCAACCCCCTGAGCTCTTGTCTTGTGCAGTAGCCACAGTGCGCTGGTGGTGGAGGAAGTGAATGTTTAAGGTGGTGGATGGGTTCAATCTTGCGGAGACATCGTTGGTGGTACTTCTCCAGCGACTTGAGGTGTCTAGTGTACATGGTCCATGTCTCTGAGCCATACAGGAGGGCGGGTATTACTACAGCCCTGCAGACCATGAGCTTGGTGGCAGTTTTGAGGGCCTGGTCTTCGAACACTTTTCCTCAGGCGGCCGAAGGCTGTGCTGGCGCACTGGAGGCGCTGTTGGATCTCATCGTCGATGTCTGCCCTTGCTGTTAATAGGTCCTGATGTCTCCGCAAGATCCTGCAAATCCCCTGGGAACACAGACTCACCAACATTAGCGTCCTCGACCAGGCCAACATCCCCAGCATTGAAGCACTGACCACACTCGACCAGCTCCGCTGGGCAGGCCACATTGTCCGCATGCCTGGCACAAGACTCCCAAAGCAAGTGTTCTACTCAGAACTCCTACACGGCAAGCGAGCCCCAGGTGGGCAGAGGAAACATTACAAGGACACCCTCAAAGCTTTCCTGATAAAATGCAACATCCCCACCGACACCTGGGAGTCCCTGGCCCAAGATCACCCTAAATGGAGGAAGTGCATCCGGGAGGGCGCTGAGCACCTCGAGTCTCGTCGCCGAGAGCATGCAGAAACCAAGCGCAGGCAGCGGAAGGAGCGTGCGGCAAACCAGACTCCCCACCCACCCTTTCCCTCAACCACTGTCTGTCCCACCTGTGAGAGACTGTAATTCCCGTATTGGACGGTTCAGTCACCTGAGAACTCACTTTTAAAGTGGAAGCAAGTCTTCCTCGATTCCGAGGGACTGTCTACGATGATGGATGGGGTACTGATCACGTGAGCACATCATGTGATCTCGATACTTATATCTGCATGGCGTGTGCGTGCGAACTTTAAACCTTGTTGTGTGTTTATGGTAAATTCGTTAAGACGAAAAGCAGAGTACGAATGTTTATTGATCGTTGGCCTGGTTTACTACCCTGGATGATGAATGGTGCGAGATGTAAATATACCTGTGTGAGATAAACTTACCTGCACTCACTCAGTGTCAGGCATTTCCCGCTAAAATTAGCGCAGTGTTACTGTGGCCCCACCTGCAGCTGGTCAGCGATTTTCATTCAACAAGACTGGGCTGCAGTTATTACAAACCGCACCACTCATTGACCAAAGGCTTACATACGATCAATGACGGACAGGTGAAGACCATCTGGCCCATTGAGCCTGTCCCACACAATTGCGATACCTTGTGTATCACAACATAGACACTCCACCCCGCCCCAGACCTCGTGATCTCCCGGGAGAGGCAAAAAAACAGATTAAAAAACCTAGGACAATTTGGGACAAAATAAATTCCTCTCCGACCCATCCCGGCGATGGAAACTAGTCCAGGGGATCACTCTGGTCATTAAATTCCCTGCAGTACCTACCTTCTGTAAGAGGTGATCTCCACCGCAGCCCGAAACAAATCCAGCTCTCGCTTGAAGGAATTCAGTGAGTGCATCCACCACATGAAATGGCAGCTTGTTCCAGAGGTGTACTGTTCTCTGGGAAAAGAACCACCTTCTCACATCTAACCTAGATCTAGCCCGATAGAGGGGACAATGGTACAAGCGTTCAGCTGGCGGTCGGACAAAAGCAGCAACATTTCGCCGTCACCTTCAACCGTGGAGGATCACCGGAAAACTGTTACCCAAGGTAGTTTCTCTGCTCTGCAGTAACTACCTTTGATTTATACAGCAACGGTGGAATACAGAGGGAGGGTTATTAAACTGCAGAAGTCAGTCAATAATCCAAGCAGCATTACTTAACTGGGTCAAAGAGGACATAAATATGAAACAACCCAGAATCAAACTATACCACCAATTGCATCGTTTTATAAAACTTCACCATCCATTTAAATTTGACAGTAATGAATGAACTCGAATGCTGTCTCTCCCACTTTTCGGGAGTGATAATGTACCGAGTGCTGACTGGGTAAATGAGTCAGGAATGTGCAGCTGGTGTCTGCTTTCCTGACCACCTGCAAAAGTGGCCAAGCCTTGACACATCGTACACTACATCAGCTTCCTCTCCTCCTCAAAAATTCATACCAGCGTTTCTTTGTTCAACTGCTTTAAAGATAATACTATTCTGCAAGATACAAAATCCTTGATCAAGGACAAATACAAATTTATACACAAAGGTTTAACTTTCGATTAAGCAATAAGCAGAATCTATCACTAAGTACTTGCAGAACAGAAACAGACCATTCGGCCCAACATGTCCATGCCAGTGTGGATGCTCCACACGAGCCTCCTCCCCCACACTGCTCCTTATCCAACCCCATCAGCATATGCTTCATGTGTTTATCTAGCTTCCCCTTAAACGAATCTATGTTATCCTCCTCAACTATTCCCTGTGCAAGTTCTACATTCTCATCACCTTCTGGGTAAAGAGGTTTCTCCCGAATTCCCGACTTGATTTCTTGGTGAGCATCTTATATTGTCAGCCTCTAGTTTATATACAAAACAGCTCAGCAATGCAAAAAGTGCATAGCATGTTAGGATACAGTTATATATAATAACGTAAGATACATGACATCACCCTCCCCCAAGATCTTATTGTCTTTATAGGTTCAGTCTCTCAGGTGGTCTACGCTCTCGCGTGGAGCATCTGAGTTGTGGTTCAGTTGTTTGCCTTGGTGTCTGTTTTTCTTTGGGTGTGGTTGCTGGTATCTCGCCTGGGCTGTCTGTTTCGATTGGTGTGATTGTTGTTGACTCGCCTGGGCTGTCTGTTGGGATTGCCCTTTCCTCAGGTTGTTCCCTTTGTCTGTCCACCAGGTGTGGTGCGAGTTCCACATTGTAGTCTGCCTCTGGTTCCACAGTGTTGTTGGTAAATCTGCTTTTGACTTGGTCTACATGCCTCCGGCAGGTTTTGCCATTGTCCATTTGTACTACCAGTAGCCTGTTTCCTTCCTTGCCCGTTACTGTCCCTGCAAGCCATTTGGGACCCCTGCCATAGTTTAGTACAAACACTTTGTCCCCTATCTCATTCCATCTCCTCCTCGAATTTCTGTCATGGTACTCAGTCAGCTTACTGCGCTTTGCCTCAACGATTTCGTGCATGCCTGGGAGGATTAATGAGAGCCTTGTTTTTAAAGTCCTTTTCATCAACAGTTGCGCGGGGGGGATCCCAGTCAGTGAGTGCGGACAAGGTCTGTATGCCAGCAGCAGTCGCGACAGGCGACCCTGCAGCGTGGGACCTTGGATTTTAAGCATGCCTTGTTTAATGATTTGCACTGATCTCTCCGCCTGGCCATTGGAGGCTGGCTTGAACGGTGCCGTCTTGACGTGATTTATGCCGTGGTCAATTATAAAGTCTTGGAATTCTGCGCTGGTCAAGCACGGACCATTGTCACTGACCAATATGTCAGGGATTCCGTGCGTTGCAAACATGGTTGCGAGACTCTCCACAGTGGTGGAGATTGTGCTCGAGTTTAAAATGGTGCATTCGATCCACTTTGAAAATGCATCTACAACTACGAGGAACATTTTGCCCATGAATGGGCCCGCATAGTCTACGTGAACCCGCGACCACGGTTTGGTAGGCCAGGGCCAGAGCCTCCCTGGGGGCATTGCTGAGTTGGGCACAAATTGTGCACCTTTGGATGCAGAGCTCCAAGTCCGCATCAATACCAGGCCACCAGATGTGGGATCTGGCTATGGCCTTCATGAGAACGTTGCCCGGGTGCTCGCGGTGAAGCTCCCGGACAAATGCCTCTCTGCCTCGCAGAGGCATGACTACTCGGCTGCCCCACACCAGGCAGTCTGCTTGTAGTGATAGCTCATGCATGCGCCTGTGAAAGGGTTTTAATTCTTCGGGACAGGCATCGCGAGCGTCTGCCCAGTCACCGGTTAGGACACATCTTTTTACTAAAGATAACGTGGGTCGCTGGCCGTCCAGGCTCTGATTTGGCGAGCAGTCATGGGCGAACCTGTGAACTTAAAGGCATAGATTGCCATGACTATCTCACAGTCGTGTTCGTCAGACCCTTCCGTAGTCGCCAGGGGTAGCCTGTTGAGCGCGTCGGCACAGTTGTCTGTGCCTTATGGTATAGTCGTAGGACGCCAGCATGTGTGCCCACCGTTGAATTCGCGCCGAGGCGTTGGCGTTTATTGCCTTGCTCTCGGATAGGAGGGACATGAGGGGCTTGTGGTCGGTTTCTAACGCGAACTTGGCCCCAAAAAGGTATTGGTGCATCTTTTTGACACCGTACACGCACACGTGCGCCTCCTTCTCTACCATTCCGTACCCGCGCTCCGCCCGCGAAAGTGACCTGGAGGCATAAACTATGGGTTGTAATTTGCCCGCACTATTGACATGTTGCAAAACGCACCCGACCCCGTACGCTGACGCATCGCATGTGAGAACTAGCTTTTTACCCGGGTCAAAGAAAGTCAAAACACTGTTGGAACACAGAAGGTTGCGTGCCTTATTGAAGGCGCGTTCCTGGGCGTCCCCCCAAAACCAATCGCACCCCTTCCTGAGTAGCACATGGAGAGGCTCCAGCAGCGTGCTTAAGTTCTGCATAAAGTTCCCAAAGTAATTGAGTAGCCCGAGTAAGGCACGCAGTTCTGAGACATTTCAGGGCCTGGGTGCCAGGCGAATTGCTTCTGTTTTGGACTCTGTTGGGCGGATTCCATCAGCGGCAATCCTTCTGCCCAAAATTTCAACCTTGGGTGCGAGAAACAGGCACTTGGATTTCTTGACTCGTCGGCCTACCCGATCCAACCGCTTTAGTACTTCCTCCAAATTACGGAGATGGGAGTCAGTGTCCCTGCCCGTGATAAGTATGTCGTCTTGACCCAGCTGTTTACACTGTACATTAATGACTTGGACGAGGGGATTAAATGTAGTATCTCCAAATTTGCGGATGACACTAAGTTGGGTGGCAGTGTGAGCTGCGAGGAGGATGCTATGAGGCTGCAGAGTGACTTGGATAGGTTAGGTGAGTGGGCAAATGCATGGCAGATGAAGTATAATGTGGATAAATGTGAGGTTATCCACTTTGGTGGTAAAAACAGAGAGACAGACTATTATCTGAATGGTGACAGATTAGGAAAAGGGGAGGTGCAACGAGACCTGGGTGTCATGGTACATCAGTCATTGAAGGTTGGCATGCAGGTACAGCAGGCGGTTAAGAAAGCAAATGGCATGTTGGCCTTCATAGCAAGGGGATTTGAGTACAGGGGCGGGGAGTTATTGCTACAGTTGTACAGGGCCTTGGTGAGGCCACACCTGGAGTATTGTGTACAGTTTTGGTCTCCTAACTTGAGGAAGGACATTCTTGGTATTGAGGGAGTGCAGCGAAGGTTCACCAGACTGATTCCGGGGATGGCGGGACTGACATATCAAGAAAGACTGGATCAACTGGGCTTGTATTCACTGGAGTTCAGAAGAATGAGAGGGGATCTCATAGAAACATTTAAAATTCTGACGGGTTTAGACAGGTTAGATGCAGGAAGAATGTTCCCAATGTTGGGGAAGTCCAGAACCAGGGGTCACAGTCTAAGGATAAGGGGTAAGCCATTTAGGACCGAGATGAGGAGAAACTTCTTCACCCAGAGAGTGGTAAACCTGTGGAATTCTCTACCACAGAAAGTTGTTGAGGCCAATTCACTAAATATATTCAAAAATGAGTTAGATGTAGTCCTTACTACTAGGGGGATCAAGGGGTATGGCGAGAAAGCAGGAATGGGGTACTGAGGTTGCATGTTCAGCCATGATCTTATTGAATGGCGGTGCAGGCTCGAAGGGCCGAATGTCCTACTCCTGCACCTATTTTCTATGTTTCTAAATACAACCGTCCCCGGGATGGACTTGAGCAGACTCTCCATGTTGCGCTGGAATATGGCAGCTGCCGACCTGATGCCGAATGGGCATCAATTGTACATGAAAAGGCCTCGATGTGTGTTGATGGTGGTGAATAGCTTGGATTCCTCGGTCAATTCTTGCGTCATATACGCAGATGTGAGGTCTAATTTTGAGAATAGTTTACCTCCAGCCAATGTGGCAAATAAGTCCTCCGCTCTGGGCAGCAGGTACTGGTCCTGTAGGGAGACTCTGTTTATGGTAGATTTGTAGTCCCCACAGATTCGTACGAATCCATCAGGCTTCATGACTGGGACGATGGAACTTGCCCAGTCGCTAAATTCCACAGGTGATATAATGCCTTCCCGCAGAAGCCTGTCTTTTCCCTCAACACATAGGGTACAGCTTTGGCTTTGTGATGGACCGGTCTAGCATCCTGTGTGATGTAGATTTTGACTTTGGCCCCTTTGAAAGTGCCCACACCTGGCTGAAAGAGATGTTCAAATCGCTTTATAACTGTTGAGCAAGAGCTCCGTTCCTCTAATGACATGGCATGGACATCATCCCATTTCCAGTTTAGTTTTGCCAGCCAGCTTCCCCCCAGCAGTGCTGGGGGGTCTCCGGGGACAATCCACAGGGGAAGTCGGTTCACCGTCCCTTTGTGTGTGACAGAGAGCATGGCGCTGCCGAGGACTGGTACGATTTCTTTGGTATAGGTCCTTAGTTTGGAGTCGACCCTTGTGAGTTTTGGTCTGTCTCTTTTATGCGGCCACAGTTGTTCAAATTGTTGAGCGCCCATGAGAGATTGACTCGCTCCCGTATCCAGCTTCATGTTGACAGATATCCCGTTGAGTAGGACCCTCATCATTATAGGAGGTGTCCTGTTGTAGGAGCAGCAGCCATTGATCGTGTTGACCCGCTGTACATCGGTGTCCCGGGTACTTTCCCCACCGTCTTCTGGTCCGCTTTCTGACCCATCCGATTCGTATACCAGCCGAGCTGCCGTTTTTTTGCATATGCGGGCCAAATGCCCTGTATATGCAAACAGCCTGCTGAAATCGACATCCCCTTGACGAGTGCCCACCCCCACACCTCCAGCATAGATCTGTTCCATTGTTCAAAGTGTTCCCAAAGAATGAGCTGCGTCTGGCTGATCTCTCTTGAGCTTCTCTCAGTTTGTAGTTGATTGCTTGCATTGTGGGTTGATGAGGTGTGAACGGCCGTTCCTGTGACCCTTGATGGCTTCTGCCTGCTGTCGAGAACCTGTTCTCCCGGTTTTGTCTGTGTGTGGGGGTAGCAGCTTGTTTAATGCTGTGAACTTCTTGTTCCGATATTTCGTTAGTTGTCGTACCTGCATTGTAAATCAACCTCGTTTATTCTTCCCCTACCAAGAATGTCTGTGCAACCAGTGCTGCTGCCTCTAAGGTCAGGTTCTTGGTCTCTATGAGCTTTCGGAATATGCCTGCGTGGCCTATTCCTTCAATGAAAAAGTCTCTCAGCATTTCTCTCCTCAGTTCATCGGAGAACTCACATAAACTAGCCACCCTCCAAAGGTCCGCCACGAAGTCGGGTATGCTCTGGCCCACACAGCGTCTGTAGTTGCAGAACCTGTGTCTGGCCATGTGTAGGCTGCTCGCTGGCTTCAGGTGGTCTCTTACCAGTGTGCTCAAGAGATGGGCTCTTCTCTTGTCTGCCTTATCGTCGCCTAACCAGTCTTTGGTTACAAAGCTTTGCTGGAGCCTTTCTATAAAGTCCTCCCAATTGTCTCCCGCATTGTACTTTTCATCTGATCCGTTGTTCGCCATTCTGTGGATTCTGTAATCCCGTAACTCGTCGCCACTGTAAAGTCCTGTCCCCTCAGTACAGATTCACACGAGGCATGTAGTGAAGTCAAGGTCACTCTGGACCTGCACCTTTATTTCACAGCTCTGGAATGCTGCACTTGCCTGAGGCCTGTCCTTATATACCTGTCTCTTGCAAGTGCACCCCTGGTGGTAAGGTATGCTGGTGGTTACAGGTCATATCTTATTATAGTCATGTATAGCATGTTAGGATACAGTTATATATAAAATAATGTAAGATACATGACACTGCTTAACCTATTTAATTGAAATGGTTTGGGGGTGAAGGACTGAGAAGAGGAGAGAAAGTTAAGTTAATCCAGAAAAAGACTTTATCCATCGGAAATGTATTGAACATGTGAACATAAGAAATAGGAGCAGGAGTCGGTCATTTGGCCCCTTGAGCCTGCTCCACCATTCAATAAGATCATGGCTGATCTGATCATGGACTCAGCTCCACTTCCCTGCCCGCTCCCCATAACCCTTTATTCCCTTATCGCTCAAAATCTGTCTATCTCCGCCTTAAATATATTCAATGACCCAGCCTCCACAGCTCTCTGGGGCAGCGAATTCCACAGATTTACAACCCTCTGAGAGAAGAAATTTCTCCTCATCTCAGTTTTAAATGGACGGCCCCTTATTCTGAGACTATGTCCCTTAGTGTTAGTTTCCCCTATGAGTGGAAATATCCTCTCTGTGTCCAGCTTGTCGATCCCCCTCATAATCTTATATGTCTCGATAAGATCACCTCTCATTCTTCTGAACTCCAATGTGTATAGGCCCAACCTATCTTCATAAGTCAATCCCTTCATCCCCGGAATCAACCTCGTGAACCTTCTCTGAACAGCCTTCAATGCAAGTATATCCTTCCTTAAATACGGAGACTAAAACTGCACGCAGTACTCCAGGTGTGGCCTCACCAATACCCTGTACAGTTGTAGCAAGACTTCTCTGCTTTTATACTCTATCCCCCTTGCAATAAAGGCCACCATTCCATTTGCCTTCACTGGATCCGTGGGGAAATAAGGCGGCTCGCTGTTGGCCCCGAATTAAGCTTCCCGCCAAGACCTGGCGATCGCTGTGGCGAGATGTTTTGGCTTTTCTCGACGTTTTGGTTGAGATCAGTGCGAGTTTAATGGGGAATCCCTAACGCGAGCTGCTGTGAGGGCGACAAGCTGTCCGAGCAGCCAATCGCAACGCAGAATTCTCTCAGACCGGGAAGTGAATAAGTTCCTTTCATTCTAACTTTAAAAAAAATGTTAGAGAGAGATTGAACAAAGATTGGGGCCGTCACAAAATTAAAATGAGTTTTTCGGGGCGCTACAACGTGTGTTTAGCAGTCAATACGCCAGGACAAATCTACCTGGTAATCCTGGTCTCTCAATCCACATCACTAAAAAACAGAACAGATTATCTGGTCATTTTCATATCGCTATTTGAGCCAGCGTGCTGTGCGCAAATTGCCAACATCATGACAGTGACTACACGTCACTTGGCTGTGAAGCGTTATGTGATGTCCTGAGGCTGGGAATAGCGCGACAGAAATGGGAATAACATTTCCTGGTTTGTGCTCACTGACGAGCAACAGAAGGAGGGGGAACGGACCGGGATCCCAGCTCCCTCAACCCTCCCAGAACACAGACCCAGCTCATCCATTCACTGACGGGGAGAGGACACACAGTTCTGGTCTCCATACTACAAAATGGTACAGAGGCACTGGAACAGGTGCAACAAAGATTTACAAGGATGTTACAAGAACTGAGAGGTCATACCCATCAGGAAAGAATGAGCAGCCCCCCACTCTTTGTCCCTCCCCTCCCCACCCTTCCCCTCCCCCTCCCCTACTCTGTCCCTCCCCTCCCCCAACACTACCCTCCCAGTCCCCTCCCCTCCCCCAACACTACTCAGTCCCCCCCGCTCTGTCCCGTCCCTCCCCTCCCCCACTCTTCCCCTCCCCTCCCCTACTTTGTCCCTCCCCCACTCTATCCCTCCCATTCCCCCACTCGCCCCCACCCCTCCCCCCACTCTACCCTCTCATCCTCCAACTCTACCCCTCCCCCTCACTCTGACCCTCCCCCCACCCCCTCCCTCTGACCCTCCCATCAACCCTCCCCCTTGCTCTGCCCCTCCCTTCCCCCAGCACCTCCCTTTGCCCTTCCCTTCCCCTCCCCCCCATCTACCCTTCCCATCCTCCTCCCTTCCCCAACCCCTTGCTCTGTCCCTCCCTTCTCCCCACCATCACCGCGACTAAGATAAACTCTCGCAGAATGGACCACGCACTGAACCAGGGACCTTACTGGTTTGAGTGGGGGATGGGAACCTCACCAATGAAGCCGTGAGGAGACCAATCAGTCTCCACCCAAATGAAGTCAGAATATTCAGGTTAACTAGAGCGACTCAGACTAATACATGATCATTTGATTACAATGATTTTCCCTCATCCACAATCATGAATTTGTAACGATACACATTTATTATCTACAAACTGGACCTCATTTACAGATTGTTGTGTAAAATAGTACAGTTTATAAAATGAATATATTAAATTCTGTCATTCATTTGCCGTGAACTTTATTACTGTTAACATAAAAACACCTTGGGAGTAGAATCCCTCCGTGAATAATTTTACGTGAAAAGATTGATGCGCGTGTAACAGAGAATCCATTCGCATCAGCTTTCAAGGTACAATTATCGACACGGTAACATTCTGACCCTTCAACTTCGAACCATGAACAAGAACAGGATCCAGTACCATGCTTGTTTTGGGTTGACGCGTGCTTGACAAGGATTTGAGAACAAAATGCATTCATTAGGCAAAGTTGATGAATGAGTTCCTGAGCCCTCGCCCGCCCAGTGAACCTGGATCAGAGCACAAAGATTTCACTTGTTCTCTTAAATATTCTCACTGCCAATTCAGCAGGAAAAGGGTCAAAGTGCCATGTGGAGTATTCAAAACTGCCCCCTTCCACCCAAAAAAAATTGTGGGTTTTTTCCCCCCACATTTAATCAGTAAATTTACACGGGAAACAGGGATTTATCCAGCACCCATTTCCCAGGAGACTGAGTGAACTCCAGTTAAATATCTCAGTGATTTTTTTTATAGTTAGAGTCAGCAATCAGGCTGATTTTAGTGGATATAAAATTGTCTCTAAATTGAGTAAAAATAAGTACATACAAGATCTGGATAAATCCCTGATTAGAGACACTCATTGTTCGAAGACAATCCTCATTTTCCAGCCTGCAATAAGAGACACTCCTTATCCCTCCCCCTCACACACTCCCTCCCTCCCCCTCACAGACACTCCCCCCCTCCCTATCCCTCTGCCCCCTGTCACACACTCCCTCCCCCTCACACACTCCCTATCCCTCCCCCTCACACACTCCCTCCCTCCCTATCCCCCTCACACACTCCCTGTCCTTCTCCTCATATACTCCCTCCCCCCTCAGACTCCCCCTCCCACATACTCCCTCCCCCTCACACACTCCCTCCCCCTCACACACTCCCTCCCCCTCACACACTCCCTCCCTCCCTCACACACTCCCTCCCTCACACGCTCCTATCCTCTTCCTCATATACTCCCTCCCCTCACACACTCCCCCCTCCACACACTCACTCCCCATCCCCCGCACACACTCCTCCCCCTCACAGTCCCTCCCCCTCACAGACATTCTCCCCTTCCTATCCCCCTCCCCCTTCCCCTCACACATTCCCCTCCCCCTCACACACTCCACCCTCACACACTCCCTATTCCCCCCTCACACACTCCCTATTCCCCCCTCACACACTCCCTCTGCCACAAACACTCCCTATCCCCCTCACACACTCCCTCCCCCTCACACATACTCTCCCCCCTCACACACTCCCTTCCCCCTCACACACTCCCTATCCCCCTCACACACTCCCTATCCCCCCCTCACACACTCCCTATCCCCCTCACCTCACACACGCTCCCTATCCCCCTCACACACTCCCTTCCCCCTCACACACTCCCTATCCCCCTCACACACTCCCTATCCCTCCCTCACACACTCCCTATCCCCCCCTCACACACTCCCTATCCACCCTCACACACTCCCTATCCCCCCCACCTCACACACACTCCCTATCCCCCCCCACCTCACACACACTCCCTATCCCCCCCTTCACACACTCCCTATCCCCCCCCCCCCATCACACACTCCCTATCCCCCCCCCCCCCTCACACACACTCCCTATCACCAGCTCCCCCCCCTACCCCCTCCAATTACAGACGCTCTATCTCCTAAGCGAAAGGGTTTATTCCTGTCAGCACCTCACGGTGAAAACAAGCAGCAAAATACAGGTTAAAAATGGTACAATGTTTAATAAACTGGACCAGTGTGCGTCAGAATGGAAGATTCCATTGAAAATGGATTTTCTTTCACACAGTTTTTTTGTTGAGTATAAAATGGTGCCACACCAGTCCCGAGCTGCTCGCGGATGTGTCAGTTTATGCAGTTTTTGGTTTTATGTTTTGCCTCACTCAAAGGTTTTCCCCTCTCCTGGGTTGACCACTGGGCAGCGGAGGTTTCCTGCGATGAAATCGTTGGTCCAAGAACAGAGGAGAAAGAGGTTCCCAAAAGACAAACCGTCCCCATCCAGAGCGGAGCGGCAACGCCATCATGTTCAAAACTAAATCTTCTCTCGTGTTAAGTCTCAGCTTTCTTTATAAATATCTAGGGGGAAAAAAAATCAAATATGGTCACGAATTATTTAGCGATAAAGGCACAATGATTTTTTTTTTTAAACAGCAGGGTGGAAATTCCATTTATAACGCCAGCGGTTAGCACCGGTGCTGGGCAGCTAACGGCCCGCCGCGGGTGTTGAGTGGTATCCACGGCTCTGGAAAGATTGGGTCGGCTCTTTGGTAGAGGCACCAAGAGATGACAATGCGCCGTCTAACGCCACCCGCGTGATGACGTCATCCAGCGTGCAATGCCCCCTTGGCGCCCCCCCCACGATATTCGGTTTGTATGGAGGCCGAACGGCAAGGCACGGAGCTGCCTGGGATAAGTGGAGGGAATATCGCGGTGCTCAGGTGATCAAGCTAAGTATTTTTTCTTCATTTATTTCACTTTCTTTCCATTAGCTGTGACAGGGGGAAGTGTGTGTGCGCGGGTCGGAAAAGTTTCTCTCTTCCCTTTCCTTCCCGTTTCCCAGCGAGCTTGGCCGCAGCCTCCCGATGGGGAGATTCAGTCGGCCCCCTGAGCTCCCGCCCTCGGGTAGAAACATAGAAAATAGGAGCAGGAGTAGGCTATTCGGCCCTTCGAGCCTGCACCGCCATTCAATATGATCATGGCTGATCCTCTATCTCAACACCATATTCCCGCTTTCTCCCCATACCCCTTGATGCCTTTTGTGTCTAGAAACCTATCTGTCTCCCTCTTAAATATATTCAGTGACTTGGCCTCCTCAGCCTTCTGTGGTAGAGAATTCCACAGGTTCACCACCCTCTGAGTGAAAACCTTTCTCCTCATCTCGCTCCTAAATTTCCTACCCCGTATCCTGAGACTGTGACCCCTTGTTCTAGACTTCCCAGCCCCGGGGAAACATCCTCCCCGCATCCAGTCTGTCCAACCCCGTCAGAATTTTATACCTTTCAATGAGATCCCCTCTCATTTTTCCAAACTCCAGTGAATACAGGCCTAGTCGACCCAATCTCTCCTCATACGACAGTCCTGCCGTCCCAGGAATCAGTCTGGTGAACCTTCACAGCACTCCCTCTGTGGCAAGTATATACTTTCTTAGGTAAGGAGGGTGAGTGTACATCGCCACCTTCTGGCGCCGCTCTCTCATCTTTGGCGGTAAAAGCTGAATCTGACCGTTGGAGCCGCGCCTAACGCCCGGCGGTAAAATCAGCATCGGGCGGTGACACCGGCCCAAACACGGCGGGACCCAATTTCAAACCCACAGTATTTACAGCACAGAAACAGGCCATTGGGCCCACCGCTCCGTGCCGGGGTTTATGCTCCACACCAGCCCCCTCCCACCCCTCTCCATCTCCCCCCCATCACCATATCCTTCTATTCCTCTCTCCCCCATGTGTTTATCCAGCTTCCCCTTAAATGCATCGATACTATTCACCTCAACCCCTCCCTGTGGCAGTGAGTTCCACATTCTCACCGCTCTCTGGGTAAAGAAGTTTCTCCTGAATTCTCTGTTTGATGTATTAGTGACTGTCTGATATTGATGGTCCCTAGTCCTGGTCTCCCCCACATGGGGGAAACATCTTCTCTCTGTCATGAGGGGTCTGGACAGAGTAGATAGAGAGAAACTGTTCCCATTGGCGGAAGGGTCAAGAACCAGAGGACACAGATTTAAGGCGATTGGCAGAAGAACCAAAAGGCGACATAAGTAAACATTTTTTACACAGCGAGTGGTTAGGATCTGGAATGTGCTGCCTGAGAGGGTGGTGGAGGCAGACTCAATCGTGGCTTTCGAAAGGAAGTTGGATAAGTAATAATAATAACAACTTTTATTTATATCGCGCCTTTAACGTAGTAAAACGTCCCAAGGTGCTTCACAACAGCATTACAGACAAACAGATACATTTGACACCAAGCCATGGAAGAAATTAAGGCAGATGAGCAAAAGCTTGGTCAAAGAGGTCAGTTTTAAGGAGCGTCTTAAAGGAGGAGAGAGAGGTAGAGAGGCGGAGAGGTTTAGGGAGGGAGTTCCAGAGCTTGGGGCCCAGGCAACAGAAGGCACGGCCACCAATGGTTGAGCAGTTATAATGAAGGATGTTCAAGGGGCCAGAATTTGAGGAGCACAGACATCTTTTGGGATTGTGAGGCTGAGCAAGATTACAGAGAATAGGGAGGGGTGAGGCCATGGAGGGATTTGTAAACAAGGATGAGAATTTTGAAATCGAGGCGTTGCTTAACTGGGAGCCAATGTAGGTCGGCGAGCACAGGGGGTGATGGGTGATCGTGACTGGGTGCGAGTTAGGACACGGGCTGCTGAGTTTTGGATGACTTCAAGTTTACGTAGTGTAGAATGTGGGAGGCCGGCCAGGAGTGCGTTGGAGTAGTCAAGTCTGGAGGTAACAAAGGCACGGATGAGGGTTTCAGCAGCGGATGAGCTGAGGCAGGGGCGGAGGCGGCCAATGTTACGGAGGTGGAAAAAGGCGGTTTTAGTTATGTCACAGATATGTGGCTGGAAACTCATTTCAGGGTCAAATATGACACCTAGGTTGCGAACAGTCTGGTTTACCCTCAGATTGATGCTAGGGAGAGGGATGGAGTCAGTGGTTAGGGAATGTAGTTTGTGGCGGGGACCAAAGATAATGGCTTCGGTCTTCCCAATATTTAATTGGAGAAAATTTCTGCTCATCCAGTAATGGATGTCGGACAAGCAGTCTGACAGTTTAGATAGGTGGAGTAGGTTGGGCCTATACTCATTGGAGTTCAGAAGAATGAGAGGTGATCTTATTGAAACATAAGATAATGAGGGGGCTCGACAAGGTGGATGCAGAGAGGATATTTCCACTCATAGGGGAAACTAAAACTAGGGGACATAGTCTCAGAATAAGGGGCTGCCCATTTAAAAATGAGATGAGGAGAAATTTCTTCTCTCAGGGGGTTGTAAATCTGTGGAATTCTCTGCCACAGAACTGTGGAGGCTGGGTCATTGAATATATTTAAGGTGGAGATAGACAGATTTTTGAACGATAAGGGAGTGAAGGTTTATGGGGAGCGGGCAGGGAAATGGAGCTGAGTCCATGATTAGATCAGCCATGATCTTATTGAATGGCGGAGCAGGCTCGAGGGGACAAATAGCCCACTCCAGCACCTATTTCTTATGTTCTTATACCAAGCAGGGGTCGACAGAAGTGGTGGAGAGGTAGAGCTGAGTGTCGTCTGCATACATGTGGAAACTGGCTACGGGGAAAGGGCAGGGGAGGGGAACTAGCTGATGTGCTCTTGCAGAGGGCCGGCACGGGCTCGACGGGCCGAATGGCCTACTTCTGTGCTGTATCCCATGTAACTCTGCTGCCCCATGTCCTAACTCGCACTAAGTCGTGCTCACCCATCACCCCCTGTGCTCACTGCCCCGTGTCCTAACTCGCACTAAGTCCCGCTCACCCATCACCCCCTGTGCTCACTGCCCCGTGTCCTAACTCGCACCAAGTCCCGCTCACCCATCACCCCTGTGCTCACTGCCCCGTGTCCTAACTCGCACCAAGTCCCGCTCACCCATCACCCGCTGTGCTCACTGCCCCGTGTCCTAACTCGCACTAAGTCCCGCTCACCCATCATCCCCTGTGCTCACTGCCCCGTGTCCTAACTCGCACCAAGTCCCGCTCACCCATCACTCCCTGTGCTCGCTGACCTACAATTGGCTTCCAGTTAAGCAATGCCTCGATTTCAAAATTCTCATCCTTGTTTACAAATCCCTCCATGGCCCTCGCCCCTCCATATCTCTGTAATCTCCTCCAGCCCCACAACCCCCCGAGATGTCTGCGCTCCTCTAATTCTGCCCTCCTGAGCATCCCTGATTATAATCGCTCCACCAATGGTGGCCATGCTTTCTCTTGCCTGGGCCCCAAGCTCTGGAACTCGCTGCCTAAACCTCTCCTCCTCCTCTCTATCCTCCAAGACTCTCTTTAAAACATACCCCTGTGACCAAGCTTTTAGTCACCTGCCCTAATTTCTCCTTATGCGACTCGGTGTCAAATTTATTATTGCATAATACTCTTGGGACGTTGCACAACGTTATAGGCGCTATATAAATACAGGTGGTTGTTGTAGTAACTATGTCTATCCTATTCAAACCGCTTCATAATTAAAAACCTCTATTACGTCATCCCTGAGCCTTCTCTCTTCCAGATAAAAGACCAAAGAGAAGAATTGAAGTACAATAGAAGATTACACCAGCAGAGAGATAGCGTACAACTCTAGAGAAATTGTATTGTTTGCATACCCGGTTTTGGTCAGACCATATCTGGATAAGATCGAGAGGTTGTGATCCAATTTAATAAGAATATAAGAAATAGGAGCAGGAGTAGGCCATTCGGCCCCTCGAGCCTGCTATGCCATTTAATATGATCATGGCTGATCTGATCATGGACTCAGCTCCACTTCCCCGCCCGAACCCCACCTTAATTGCCTTATCGGTTAAGAAACTGTTTATTTCTGTCTTAAATTTATTTAATGTGCCAGCTTCTACAGCTCTCTGAGACAGTGAATTCCACAGATTTACAACCCTCTGAGAGACGAAATTTCTCCTCATCTCAGTTTTAAATGGGCGGCCCCTTATTCTATGATCATGCCCTCTAGTTCTAGTCTCCCCCATCAGTGGAAACATTCTCTCATAATCTTATATGTTTCGATAAGATCACCTCTCATTCTTCTGAATTCCAATGAGTAGAGGTCCAACCTACTCAACCTTTCCTCATGAGTCAATCCCCTCATCTCCAGAATCAATCTAGTGAACCTTCTCTGAACTGCCTCCAAAGCAAGTATATCCTTTCGTAAATATGGAAACCAAAACTGCGCGCAGTATTCCAGGTGTGGCCTTACCAATACCTTATATAGCTGTCGCAAGACTTCCCTGCTTTTATACTCCATCCCCTTTGCAATAAAGGCGAAGATATCATTGGCCTTCCTGATCACTTGCTGTACCTGCATACTAACCTTTTGTGTTTCATGCACAAGTATCCCCAGGTCCCGCTGTACTGCGGCACTTTGCAATCTTTCTCCATTTAAATAATAACTTGCTCTTTGATTTTTTTCTGCCAAAGTGCACACTTTCCAACATTATACTCCATCTGCCAAATTTTTGCCCACTCACTTAGCCTGTCTGTCCTTTTGCAGATTTTTTGTGTCCTCCTCACACATTGCTTTTCCTCCCATCTTTGTATCATCAGCAAACTTGGCTACGTTATACTCAATCCCTTCTTTGTTTATATAGATTGTAAATAGTTGGGGTCCCAGCACTGATCCCTGTGGCACCCCACTAGTTACTGGTTGCCAACCAGAGAATGAACCATTCATACCGACTCTCTGTTTTCTGTTCGTTAGCCAATCCTCTATCAATGCTAATATATTACACCCCAACCCCGTGAACTTTTATCTTGTGCAGTAACCTTTTATGTGGCACCTTGTCAAATGCCTCTGGAAGCCCAAATACACCACATCCATTGGTTCCCTTTTATCCACCCTGTTCGTTACATCCTCAAAGAACTCCAGCAAATTTGTCAAATAAACTTCATAAATCCATGCTGACTCTGCCTGACCGAATTTTGCTTTTCCAAATGTCCCGCTACTGTTTCTTTAATAATGGACTCCAACATTTTCCCAACCATAGATGTTAGGCTAACTGGTCAATAGTTTTCTGCTTTTTGTCTGCCTCCTTTTTTGAATAGGGGCGTTACATTTGCAGTTTTCCAATCTGTTGGGACCTCCCCAGAATCCAGAGAATTTTGGTAAATTACAACCAATGCATCCACAATCCCTGCTGCTACTTCTCTTAAGACCCTAGGATGCAAGCCATCAGGTCCAGGGGATTTATCTGCCTTTAGTCCCATTATCTTACTGAGTACCACCTCCTTAGTGATTGTGATTGTGTTAAGTTCCTCCCCCCCCTATAGCCCCTTGACTATCCACTGTCGGAATATTGTTAGTGTCCTCTACCGTAAAGACTGATACAAAATATTTGTTTAGAGTTCCTGCCATCTCCATGTTCCCCATTACTAATTCCCCGGTCTTGTCCTCTAAGGGATGAACATTTACTTTAGCCACCCTTTTCCTTCTAGGATATTCCGTGGCTCGGTGGGTCGCGCTCTCACCTGCGAGTCAGAAGGTTGTGGGTTCAAGTCCCTATTACAGAGACTCGAAAATCTAAGCCGACACTCCCAGGGGAGCGCTGCACTGTCTTTCGTGGGAGTCATTGAACAGAGGCCCCTCAGGTGGACATAAATGATCTCCGGGTACTACTTTGAAAAAGAGCAGGGGAGTTCTCCCTGGAGTTCTGGCCAATATTTATCCAACATCATGAAAACAGATTATCTGATCATCATCACATTGCTGTTTGTGGGAACTTGCTGTGCGCAAATTGGCTGCAGTGTTCTCCATATTCCAACAGTGACTACACGTCAAAAGCGTACTCCATTGGCGGTAAAGCGCTTTGGGACGTCTAAGGCTGTGGAAGGCACTATATAAATTCAAGAATTTCTTTCAAGATACTCTTAAACTTTGAATGTAAACCACCATTGTGTAACATCAACAACAACTTGCATTTATATAGCACCTTTAACGTAGTAAAATGTCACAGGAGCGATTATAAAACAAAATTCGACACTGGGTCACGTAAGCAGAATTTAAGCTGATGACTAAAGGCTTGGTCAAAGATATCGGTTTTAAGGAGCGTCTTGAAGGAGGAGAGAGAGGTAGAGAGGTTTAAGGAAGGAGTTCCAGAGCTTGGGGCCCAGGCAACAGAAGGCACAGCCACCAATGGTGGAGCGATTATAATCAGGGATGTTCAAGAGGGCAGAATTAGAGGAGCGCAGAGATCTCGGGGGTTTGTGGGGCTGGAGGAGATTACAGAGATAGGGAGGGGCGAGGGCCATGGAGGGATTTGTAAACAAGAATGAGAATTCTGAAATTGAGGCGTTGCTTAACCAGGAGCCAATGTAGTTCGGCGAGCACAGGGGGTGATGGGTGAGCAGGACTTGGTGCGAGTTAGGACATGGGGCAGTGAGCACAGGGGGTGATGGGTGAGCAGGACTTGGTGCGAGTTAGGACACGGGGCAGTGAGCACAGGGGGTGATGGATGAGCGGGACTGGGTGCGAGTTAGGACACGGGGCAGTGAGCACAAGGGGTGATGGGTGAGCGGGACTTGGTGCGAGTTAGGACACGGGGCAGTGAGCACAGGGGGTGATGGGTGAACGGGACTCGGTGCGAGTTAGGACATGGGCAGTGAGCACAGGGGGTGATGGATGAGCGGGACTCGGTGCGAGTTAGGACATGGGTCAGTGAGCGCAGGGTGTGATGTGTGAGCGGGACTTGGTGCGAGTTAGGACATGGGTCAGTGAGCGCAGGGTGTGATGTGTGAGCGGGACTTGGTGCGAGTTAGGACATGGGCAGTGAGCACAGGGGATGATGGATGAGCGGGTTTCGGTGCGAGTTAGGACACAGGTCAGCGAGCACAGGGGGTGATGGGTGAACGGGACTCGGTGCGAGTTAGGACACGGGACAACGAGCACAGGGGGTGATGGGTGAACGGGACTCGGTGCGAGTTAGGGAACGGGACTCGGTGTGAGTTAGGACACAGGTCAGCGAGCACAGGGGGTGATGGGTGAGCGGGACTTGGTGCGAGTTAGGACACGGGTCAGTGAGCACATGGGGTGATGGGTGAACGGGACTCGGTGCGAGTTAGGACACAGGGGCAGCCGTGTTTTGGATGGCCTCAGGTTTACGTCGAGCACAATGTGAGAGGCCGGCCAGGAGTGTAAGACATTAAAAGAGAATTACCTCACTAAGTATCACCCAGACCGGTGAGTCCGACAGGGTGGTCAGTCGGACCCCCTCCAGTGGGCCGAACAATGGGTCTACCTCTCCCTCAGCAATACCATTCGTGAAGAAACCTGAAACACAAGTAAAGGATTGAAAGACCCGGTGAGCCATGAGGCACGATCACCGCGAGTTTGTTTCCTGCAGGCAATTATTCACCCGTTTTCTCTCAGCCCAAGCTGTGCTGAACTGCGCCCAAGTCAGCCATCAGGTGTGGGTCTGTTCGATGCAAAGTTATGTAGAGCATTTCGAGGCTGTGCAACAGGAGTAGAAAACACAGTGGTGATACAGAGAGTCCACATGCTGGGCAGCACACTCGCCCCTGAGTCAGAAGGTTTGGGTTCAAGTCCCACTCCAGGGACTTCAGCACAAAATCGAGGCCAACATTCCCAGTGCAGTGCTGAGGGAGTGCTGCATGGTTGGTGGTGCGGTCTTTCGGATGATAGATTAAACCAAAGTCCCTGTCTGCTCTTTCCACTGTCGGAGGGGCAGTACTGAGGGAGCACCGCACTGTCGGAGGGGCAATACTGAGGGAGCACCGCACTGTCGGAGGGGCAATACTGAGGGAGCACCGCACTGTCGGAGGGGCAATACTGAGGGAGCACCGCACTGTCGGAGGGGCAGTACTGAGGGAGTGCTGCACTGTCGGAGGGGCAGTACTGAGGGAGAACCGCATTGTTGGAGGGGCAGTACTGAGGGAGCACCGCACTGTCGGAGGGGCAGTACTGAGGGAGCGCCGCACTGTCGGAGGGGCAGTACTGAGGGAGCGCCGCACTGTCGGAGGGGCAGTACTGAGGGAGAACCGCATTGTTGGAGGGGCAGTACTGAGGGAGCGCCGCACTGTCGGAGGGGCAGCACTGAGGGAGCGCCGCACTGTCGGAGGGGCAGTACTGAGGGAGAACCGCATTGTTGGAGGGGCAGTACTGAGGGAGAACCGCATTGTTGGAGGGGCAGTACTGAAGCAGTGCTGCAGTGTCGGAGGGGCAGTACTGAGGGAGTGCTGCATTATCGGAGGGGCCATCTTTCGGATAGCACATCAAACCGAGGCCCCGTCTGCCTAAAAGATCCCACAGCACTATTTCGAAGAAGAGCAGGGGAGTTATCCCGGTATCCTGGGGCCATTATTTATCCCTCAATGAACATAACAAAAACAGATTATTTGGGCATTATCACATTGCTGTTTGTGGGAGCTTGCTGTGCATGTCCCACATTACAACAACGACTACACTTCAAAAGTATTTCATTGGCTGTAAATCGCTTTGGGATGTCCGGTGGTTGTGAAAGGCGCTATATAAATGCGTCCTTTGTTTAAGCACTAAATATCCTACATCAGTACGTGAAACAGTCTTACCGATTCGGATATACCCGTCTTCCGTTCTCTGGTACTTGGGAGACTTCTTCCCATCCAGTAATGTTTCCTTCCCCGACTGCACCGTCTGTGAACCAGAATAATAGAGTCCATGAAGGTAATTGGACATATATCGATGTCTGAGATATTAATCTTCCCAGTGTAATACTGCAGAACTTACATTGAGGAACACGGTGACCCTCAGTATTGACCGAGATGAGGAGAAACTTCTTCACTCAAAGAATTGTGAACCTGTGGAATTCTCTATCACAGAAAGTTGTTGAGGCCAGTTGTTAGATATATTCAAAAGGGAGTTAGATATGGCCCTTATGGCCAAATGGATCAAGGGGTATGGAGAGAAAGCAGGAATGGGGTACTGAAGTTGCGTGATCAGCCATGATCATATTGAATGGCGGTGCAGGCTCGAAGGGCCGAATGGCCTAATGGCCTACTCCTGCACCTACTTTCTATATGTTTCTATGACCTACATTGGCTCCCGGTCTGGCAACGCCTCAATTAAAAAATTCTCATCCTTGTTTTCAAATCCCTCCGTGGCCTCGCCCCTCCCTATCTCTGTAATCTCCTCCAGCTCCACAACCCCCACGAGATGTCTGCGCTCTTCCAATTCTGGTCTCTTGAGCATCCCCGATTTTCATCGGTGGCCATGCCTTCAGCTGCCTGGGCCCCAAGCTCCGGAATTTCTTCCCTAAACCTCTCCGCCTCATTTTCCTCCTTTAAGACGCTCCTTAAAACCTACCTCTTTGACCAATCTATCCTCATATCTCCTTACGTGGCTTAGTGTTAAATTTTATTTGATAACGCTCCTGTGAAGTGCCTTGGGATATTTTACTATGTTACAGGCGCTATATAAATGCAAGCTGTTGCTGTTGGATTGGATGCAAGCACCCACTCAAAGCAAATGGTACCCCGGGTGAGGAGGGCAAGGAGGTGCAGGGAAAAGCTGCTGGTTGTAATCCAGTCATCATCATAGTTGGTCCCTCGTATTGAGGACGTTAATCCAGTGACCTCTGTTGAAAATTGCCCTCATGGACAATGGTCAAGATTAAGATAAGACGTGGATTACTCAACCGTTCATGGTCGAATTGCCTGTGGTTAGTCACACGTGAAGGGGGAGAAAATATTTAAATAAAACTGGTAAATAAACAGTTAGTCATACACTCTCACTATTCTCCTCGATACGTACATGAACAGGAGGAGACGATTCAGCACCTCGAGCCCGTTACACATGAATAGGAGGAGGCCCATTCAGCCCCTCGAGTATGTTAAACAGGAACAGGAGGAGGACATTCAGCCCCTCGAGCCTATTAGACAGGAACAGGAGGAGGCCATTCAGCCCCTCGAACCTGTTACACAGGAACAGGAGGAAGCCCATTCAGCCCCTTGAGGCTGTTACGCCACTTAATTAGATCATGACTGATCTGTACCTCAACTCTATTTAGCCCCCTTTGCTCCACAACACTCCACTCCACCTGGGCAGGACCAGAACCAATGTCCTAGGGGGAGTGTTTGCTAGTGCTGTTGGGGAGGAGTTAAACTAATATGGCAGGGGGATGGGAACCTATGCAGGGAGACAGAGGGAAGCAGAATGGAGGCAGAAGCAAAAGATAGAAAGAAGAAAAGTAAAAGTGGAGGGCAGAGAAACCCAAGGCAAAAAGCAAAAAGGGCCACATTACAGCAAAATTCTAAAGGGGCTGAAAGACAAGCCTGAAGGCTCTGTGCCTCAATGCGAGGAGTATTCGTAATAAGGTGGACAAATTAACTGCGCAGATAGCAGTTAACGGATATGATGTAATTGGCATCACGGAGACATGGCTCCAGGGTGACCAAGGCTTGGAACTCGACATCCAGAGTATTCAACATTTAGGAAGGATAGACAGAAAGGAAAAGGAGGCGGGTGGCGTTGCTGGTTAAAGAGGAAATTAATGCAATAGTAAGAAAGGACATCAGCTTGGATAATGTGGAATTGGTATGAGTGGAGCTGCGGAATACCAAGGGGCAGAAAACGCTAGTGGGAGTTGTGTACAGGCCACCAAACAGTAGTAGTAAGGTTGGGGACAGCATCAAATAAGAAATTAGGGATGCATGCAATAAAGGTACAGCAGTTATCATAGGCGACTTTAATCTACATATTGATTGGGCTAACCAAACTGGGAGCAATTCGGTGGAGGAGGATTTCCTGGAGTGTATTAGGGATGGTTTTCTGGACCAATATGTCGAGGAATCAACCAGGGAGCTGGCCATCTTAGACTGGGTGATGTGTAATGAGAAAGGACTAATTAGCAATCTTGTTGTGCGAGACCTCTTGGGTAAGCGTGATCATAATATGGTAGAATTCTTTATTAGGATGGAGAGTGACACCGTTAATTCAGAAACTAGGGTCCTGAACTTAAGGAAAGGTAACTTTGATGGTTTGAGGCGTGAATTGGCTAGAATAGACTGGCAAATGATACTTAAAGGGTTGATGGTGGATAGGCAATGGCAAATATTTAAAGATCACATGGATGAACTTCAGCAATTGTACATCCCTGTCTGGAGTAAAAATAAAACAGGGAAGGTGGCTCAACTGTGGCTAACAAGGGAAATTAAGGATAGTGTTAAATCCAAGGAAGAGGCATATAAATTGGCCAGAAAAAGCAGCAAACCTGAGGACTGGGAGAAATTTAGAATTCAGCAGAGGAGGACAAAGGGTTTAATTAGGAGGGGGAAAGTTGAGTACGAGAAGAAGCTTGCCAGGAACATAAAAACTGACTGCAAAAGCTTCTACAGATATGTGAAGAGAAAAAGATTAGTGAAGACAAACGTAGGTCCCTTGCAGTCAGATTCAGGTGAATTTATAATGGGGAACAAAGAAATGGCAGACCAATTGAACAAATACTTTGGTTATGTCTTCACAAAGGAAGACACAAATAACCTTCCGGAAGTACCAGGGGACCGAGGGTCTAGTGAGAAGGAGGAACTGAAGGATATCCTTCTTAGGCGGGAAATTGTGTTAGCGAAATTGATGGGATTGAAGGCTGATAAATCCCCGGGGCCTGATAGTCTGCATCCCAGAGTACTTAAGGAAGTGGCCCTAGAAATAGTGGATGCATTGGTGATCATTTTCCAACAGTCTATCGACTCGGAATCAGTTCCTATGGACTGGAGGGTAGCTAATGTAACACCACTTTTTAAAAGGGGAGGGAGAGAGAAAGCGGGTAATTATAGACCAGTTAGCCTGACATCAGTAGTGGGGAAAATGTTAGAATCAATTATTAAGGATGAAATAGCAGCGCATTTGGAAAGCAGTGACAGGATCGGTACAAGTCAGCATGGATTTATGAAGGGGAAATCATGCTTGACAAATCTTCTGGAGTTTTTTGAGGATGTAACTAATAGAGTGGACAAGGGAGAACCAGTGGATGTGGTGTATTTGGACTTTCAAAAGGCTTTTGACAAGGTCCCACACAAGAGGTTGGTGTGCAAAATCAAAGCACATGGTATTGCATAAGAACATAAGAACATAAGAATTAGGAACAGGAGTAGGCCATCTAGCCCCTCGAGCCTGCTCCACCATTCAACAAGATCATGGCTGATCTGGCCGTGGACTCAGCTCCACTTACCCGCCCGCTCTCCGTAACCCTTAATTCCCTTATTGGTTAAAAATCTATCTGTCTGTGATTTGAATACATTCAATGAGCTAGCCTCAACTGCTTCCTTGGGCAGAGAATTCCACAGATTCACAACCCTCTGGGAGAAGAAATTCCTTCTCAACTCGGTTTTAAATTGGCTCCCCCGTATTTTGAGGCTGTGCCCCCGAGTTCTAGTCTCCCCGACCAGTGGAAACAACCTCTCTGCTTCTATCTTGTCGATCCCTTTCATTATTTTAAATGTTTCTATAAGATCACCCTTCATCCTTCTGAACACCAACGAGTAAAGACCCAGTCTACTCAATCTATCATCATAAGGTAACCCCCTCATCTCCGGAATCAGCCTAGTGAATCGTCTCTGCACCCCCTCCAAAGCTAGTATATCCTTCCTTAAGTAAGGTGACCAAAACTGCACGCAGTACTCCAGGTGCGGCCTCACCAATACCCTATACAGTTGCAGCAGGACCTCCCTGCTTTTGTACTCCATCCCTCTCACAATGAAGGCCAACATTCCATTCGCCTTCCTGATTACCTGCTGCACCTGCAAACTAACTTTTTGGGATTCATGCACAAGGACCCCCAGGTCCCTCTGCACCGCAGCATGTTGTAATTTCTCCCCATTCAAATAATATTCCCTTTTACTGTTTTTTTTTCCAAGGTGGATGACCTCACACTTTCCGACATTGTATTCCATTTGCCAAACCTTAGCCCATTCGCTTAACCTATCTAAATCTCTTTGCAGCCTCTGTGTCCTCTACACAACCCGCTTTCCCACTAATCTTTGTGTCATCTGCAAATTTTGTTACACTACACTCTGTCCCCTCTTCCAGGTCATCTATGTATATTGTAAACAGTTGCCGTTCCAGCACCGATCCCTGTGGCACACCACTAACCACCGATTTCCAACCCGAAAAGGACCCATTTATCCCGACTCTCTGTTTTCTGTTAGCCAGCCAATTCTCTATCCATGCTAATACATTTCCTCTGACTCCGCGTACCTTTATCTTCTGCAGTAACCTTTTGTGTGGCACCTTATCGAATGCCTTTTGGAAATCTAAATACACCACATCCATTGGTACACCTCTATCCACCATGCTCATTCTATCCTCAAAGAATTCCAGTAAATTAGTTAAACATGATTTCCCCTTCATGAATTCATGCTGCGTCTGCTTGATTGCACTATTCCTACCTAGATGTCCCGCTATTTCTTCCTTAATGATAGCCTCAAGCATTTTCCCCACTACAGATGTTAAACTAACCGGCCTATAGTTACCTGCCTTTTGTCTGCCCCCTTTTTTAAACAGAGGCATTACATTAGCTGCTTTCCAATCCGCTGGTACCTCCCCAGAGTCCAGAGAATTTTGTTAGATTATAACGAATGCATCTGCTATAACTTCCGCCATCTCTTTTAATACCCTGGGATGCATTTCATCAGGACCAGGGGACTTGTCTACCTTGAGTCCCATTAGCCTGTCTAGCACTACCCCCTTAGTGATAGTGATTGTCTCAAGGTCCTCCCTTCACACATTCCTGTGACCAGCAATTTTTGGCATGGTTTTTATGTCTTCCACTGTGAAGACCGAAGCAAAATAATTGTTTAATGTCTCAGCCATTTCCATATTTCTCATTATTAAATCCCCCTTCTCATCTTCTAAGGGACCAACATTTACTTTAGTCACTATTTTCCCTTTTATATATCGGTAAAAGCTTTTACTATCTGTTTTTATGTTTTGCGCAAGTTTACTTTCATAATCTATCTTTCCTTTCTTTATTGCTTTCTTAGTCATTCTTTGCTGTCGTTTAAAATTTTCTCAATCTTCTAGTTTCCCACTAACCTTGGCCACCTTATACGCATTGGTTTTTAATTTGATACTCTCCTTTATTTCCTTGGTTATCCATGGCTGGTTATCCCTTCTCTTACCGCCCTTCTTTTTCACTGGAATATATTTTTGTTGAGCACTATGAAAGAGCTCCTTAAAAGTCCTCCACTGTTCCTCAATTGTGACACTGTTTAGTCTGTGTTTCCAGTCTACTTTAGCCAACTCTGCCCTCATCCCAATGTAGTCCCCTTTGTTTAAGCATAGTACGCTCGTTTGAGACACTACTTCCTCACCCTCAATCTGTATTACAAATTCAATCATACTGTGATCACTCATTCCGAGAGGATCTTTTACTAGGAGATCGTTTATTATTCCTGTCTCATTACACAGGACCAGATCTAAGATCGCTTGCTCCCTTGTAGGTTCTGTAACATAGTGTTCTAAGAAACAATCCCGTATGCATTCTATGAATTGCTCCTCAAGGCTATCCCGTGCGATTTGATTTGACCAATCGAAATGTATTGGGGGTAATATACTGACGTGGATAGAGAACTGGTTGGCAGACAGGAAGCAGAGAATCGGGATAAACGGGTCCTTTTCAGAATGGCAGGCAGTGACTAGTGGGGTGCCGCAGGACTCAGTGCTGGGACCCCAGCTCTTTACAATATACATCAATGATTTGGATGAAGGAATTGAGTGTAATATCTCCAAGTTTGCAGATGGCACTAAACTGGGTGGCGGTGTGAGCTGTGAGGGGGACGCTAAGAGGCTGCAGGGTGACTTGGACAGGTTAGGTGAGTGGGCAAATGCATGGTAGATGCAGTATAATGTGAATAAATGTGAGATTATCCACTTTGGGGGCAAAAACGCGAAGACAGAATATTATCTGAATGGCGGCAGATTAGGAAAAGGGGAGGTGCAACGAGATCTGGGTGTCATGGTTCATCAGTCATTGAAAGTTGGCATACAGGTACAGCAGGCGGTAAAGAAGGCAAATGGTATGTTGGCCTTCATAGCTAGGGGATTTGAATACAGGGGCAGGGAGGTCTTACTGCAGTTGTACAGGGCCTTGGTGAGGCCTCACCTGGAATATTGTGTTCAGTTTTGGTCTCCTAATCTGAGGAAGGACGTTCTTGCCATTGAGGGAGTGCAGCGAAGGTTCACCAGACTGATTCCTGGGATGGCAGGACTGATATATGAGGAGAGACTGGATCGACTGGGCCTGTATTCACTGGAGTTTAGAAGGATGAGAGGGGATCTCATCAAAACATTCAAGATTCTGATGGGACGGGATGTGGGTCGATTGTTCCCGATGTTGGGGAAGTCCAGAACCAGGTTGACACAGTCTTAGGATAAGGGGTAGGCCATTTAGGACTGAGATGAGGAGAAACTTCTTCACTGAGAGAGTTGTTAACCTGTGGAATTCCCTGCCGCAGAGGGTTGTTGATGCCAGTTCATTGGATATATTCAAGAGGGAGTTAGATATGGCCCTTAAGGCTAAGGGGATCAAGGGGTCTGGAGAGAAAGCAGGAAAGGGGTATTGAGGGAATGATCAGTCATGATCTTATTGAATGGTGGTGCAGGCTCGAAGGGCCGAATGGCCTACTCCTGCACCTATTTTCTACGCTCCTATAACCCTTGCTTCCCGTAGTCAACAAATATCTATTGATCTCAGGATTTTAAATTTTTCAATTGTCCCCCAGCACCCACAGCTTTTTGGGGGAGAGTTCCAGATTCCCAGCACCCTTTGTGTGAAGAAGTGCTTCCTGACATCACCCTGAACGGCCGGGCTCTAATTTTAAGGTGACGCCCCCTTGTTCTGGATGCCCCCCACCAGAGGGAATGGTTTTTCTCTCTATACCTGGATTCATTTATCATTTTGAACACCTCGATTAGATCACCTGTCAACCTTCTAAACTCAAAAGAATACAAATCATAAAATAATGAAGACCCAACTCATGCTCTCGTTAGTGACTTCAATACTTGAATAAACTTGACCAGAAATGTAACTGGACCAGCCACATAAATACTGTGGCTACAAGAGCGGGTCCAGAGGCTGGGTATTCTGCGGCGAGTGTCTCGCCTCCTGACTCCCCAAAGCCTTTCCACCATCTACAAGACACAAGTCAGGAGTGTGATGGAACACTCTCCACTTACCTGGATGAGTGCAGCTCCAACAACACTCAAGAAGCTCGACACCATCCAGGACAAAGCAGCCGCTTGATTGGCCCCCCATCCACCACTTTCAACATTCACTCCCTCCACCACCGGCGCCCCCTGGCTGCAGTGTGCACCATCTACAAGATGCACTGCAGCAACTCGCCAAGGCTTCTTCGGCAGCACCTCGCAAACCCGCGGCCTCTACCACCTAGAAGGACAAGGGCAGCAGGTGCATGGGAACACCATCACCTCCATGTTCCTCTGCGGGTCACACACCATCCTGATTTGGAAATATATCGGCCGTTCCTTCACCGTCGCTGGGTCACAATCCTGGAACTCCCTCCCTAACAGCACTGTGGGAGCACCTTCACCACACGGACTGCAGCGGTTCAAGAAGGCGGCTCACCACCACCTTCTCAAGGGGCAATTAGGGATGGGCAATAAATGCCGGCCTTGCCAGCGACACCCACATCCAAGGAATGAATAATTTTTTTTTAAACTTTCAGAATGGGTGTGTAATTGGCAAATGGACGACAATATAAGTAAGTGCGCAACTTTTAAAACTTTTTCAGTCGATTGCCCGGTCGGTGTAAGACCTCGACCGGGATTTCTCGGCCATTATCTTATATGTTTCGATAAGATCACCTCTCATTCTTCTGAACTCCAATGTGTATAGTTCCAACCTACTCAACCTTTCTTCATAAGTCAACCCCCTCATCTCCGGAATCAACCTAGTGAACCTTCTCTGAACTGCCTCCAATACAAGTATATCCTTCCTTAAATACAGAGATCAAAACTGCACGCAGTCATCATCATAGGCAGTCCCTCGGAATCGAGGAAGACTTGCTTCCACTCTTAGAATGAGTCCTTAGGTGGCTGAACAGTCCAATACGAGAGCCACAGTCCCCGTCACAGGTGGGACAGATATTCATTGAGGGTAAGGGTGGGTGGGACTGGTTTGCCGCACGCTCCTTCCGCTGCCTGCGCTTGGTTTCTGCATGCTCTCGGCGATCAGACTCGAGGTGGTCAGCACCCTCCCGGAAGCATCTCCTCCACTTTGGCCAGGGACTCCCAGGTGTCGGTGGGGATGCCGCACTTTATCAGGGAGGCTTTGAGGGTGGCCTTGTAACGTTTCCTCTGCCATGAGGAGTTCCGAGTAGAGCGCTTGCTTTGGGAGTCTTGTGTCTGGCATGCGGACAATGTGGCCTGCCCAGCGGAGCTGATCAAGTGTGGTCAGTACTTCAATGCTGGGGATGATGGCCTGGTCAAGGATGTTAACGTTCGTGCGTCTGTCCTCCCAGGGGATTTGTAGGATCTTGCGGAGACATAATTGATGGTATTTCTCCAGCGACTTATGGTGTCTACTGTGTACAGTACTCCAGGTGTGGCCTCACCAATACCCTGTACAGTTGTAGCAGGACTTCTCTGCTTTTATACTCCAATCCCCCTTGCAATAAAGGCCAACATTCCATTTGCCTTCCTGATTTCTTGCTGTACCTGCATACTAACTTTTTGTGTTTCACGCACAAGGACCCCCAGGTCCCAAGTACTGCAGCACTTTGCAATTTTCCTCCATTTAAATTATAATTTGCTTTTCTATTTTTTCTGTCAAAGTGGATAAACTCACATTATACTCCATCTGCCAAATTTTTGCCCACTCACTTCACCTGTCTATATCCCTTTGCAGATTTTTTTGTGTCCTCCTCACAATTTGCTTTCCCACCCATCTTGGCTACATTACACTCGGTCCCTTCAGCCAAGTCATTAATATAGATTGTAAATAGTTGAGGACCCAGCACTGATCCCTGCGGCACCCCACTAGTCACTGTTTGTCAACCGGAAAATGACCCATTTATCCCGACTCTGTTTTCTGTTAGTTAGCCAATCCTCTATCCATGCTAATATATTACCCCCAACCCGTGAACTTTTATCTTGTGCAGTAATCTTTTATTTGGCACCTTATCGAATGCCTTCTGGAAATCCAAATACACCACATCCACTGGTTCCCCCTTATCCATACTGCTCGCTACATCCTCAAAGAACTCCAGCAAATGTATCAAACATGATTTGCCTTTCATAAATCCATGCTAACTCTGCTCGATTGAATTATGATTTTCCAAACGTCCCGCTACTGCTTCCTTAATAATGGACCCCAGCATTTTCCCAACGGCAGATGTTAGGCTAACTGGTCTATAGTTTCCTGCTTTTTGTCTGCCTCATTTTTTAAACAGGGGCGTTACATTTGCAGTTTTCCAATCCGCTGGGACCACCCCAGACTCCAGGGAATTTTGGAAGATTACAACCAATGGATCCACTATCTCTCCAGCCACCTCTTTTAAGACCCTAGGATGCAAGCCATCAGGTCCAGGGGACTTGTCCGCCTTTAGTCCCATTATTTTACCGAGTACTACTTCTTTAGTGATAGTGATTGTATTAAGTTCCTCCCCGCCTATAGCCCCTCGATTATCCACTATTGGGATGTTTTTGATGTCTTCCACGTAAAGGCTGATACAAAATATTTGTTCAATGTCTCTGCCATTTCCCTGTTCCCCATTATTAATTCCTCAGTCTCATCCTCCAGGGGACCAACATTTACTTTAGCCGCTCTTTTCCTTTTTATGCACCTGTAGAAACTCTTACTATCTGTGATCTTATGATACTATGATCACTGTTCCCACCTGACCCACCTCATTTCCAAGAACCAGATCCAGCTATGCCTCCTTCCTCGTCAGGCTGGAAATGTACTGATCAAGAAATTCTCCTGAACACACTTCAGAAATTCTTTCCCTTCTGTGTCCTTTTCATTAATACGATCCCAATCTATACAGGTTGTACCTCTCTAGTCCTGGACTCTGTGGTCCGGCAACATTCACGGCGGGGGTGGGGGTTGCAACCCGCGCAGTGTCCTGGGGCTGGCTGCTTCTCTTCTCCCCCGCTGTCCCCTCCTGGGCCGGGTCGGCACGGAGAGGGAGCGAGGAGCATGGCGGCTGACTGATGCGCCGAAGCTGGGCCTGAGAAATGATGCGCAGTCGGCTTCTGCCAGGTCATTGTCAGCAGTACCCGGTAAGACTAGGGTACTGCTGACTATGCTAGAATTGGCGCGACCTCCCGTGGTCCGGAATATTCTCTGGTCCAGCACCGGTCAGGTCCCAAGGGTGCTAGACTGAAGAGGTAGAACTGTAGTTGGATAGTTGAAGACCCACATTATCACTACTCTATAGTTCTAGCAGCTCTCTGTAATTTCTCTGCAAATTTGCTCCTCTATATCTTTCCCATTATTGGGTGGTCTACAGAATACACCTAGTAGAGTAATGGCACCTCTATTATTGCTTAACTCGAGCCATATAGATTCTGTCCTCGACCCCTCCAGAAGATGCTCCCTCTCCAACATTGTAACATTTTCCTTAACCAGTAGTGCCCTATCTTTCCTGAACACATTATAACCAGGAATATTTACTACCCAATCCTGCCCTTTGAGCCAGATCTCAGTTATTGCCACAACATCATATTCCTCAGTGGCTATTTGTGCCAGCAGCTCACTGACCTTGTTTTGTATGTTTCGAGCGTTTATATACATTCACTGTAAACCCATCTTAGACAATCCTGTATTATCTCTTAGTCTGACCCCACCGAATACCTTACTATTTCTTACTTCTGTCTCTCCCAATTCTTTGAGCACTTTATTTCTCCTTTCTAATGTTACATCCTGGTGCTCACCCTCCTGCCAAACTAGTTTAACCCCCCCCCACTCCCAAACAGCACTCGCAACCCCCCCCTCGTGAGAATATTGGTTCCGGCCCTGTTGAGGTGCAATCCGTCCGGCCTGTACAGATCCCACCTCCCTCAGAACCAGTCCCAATGCCTCAGGAATCTAATGCCCTTATGCCTGCATCATCTGCCCAGCCATGCATTCATCTGCTCTGTCCTCCTATTTCTATACTCACGTGGCACGGGGGGTTATCCGAAGATTACTACCTTTGAGGTCCTGCTTTTTAATCTCCTTCCTGGTTAGAAGACCAGGTCCTCAAGTGTGACACCAAGCTCATGGTCTACAGGGCTGCAGTGATACCCGCCCTCCTGTATGGCTCAGAGACATAGACCATGTACAGTAGACATCTCAAAGCGCTGGAGAAATACCACCAACGATGTCTCCGCAAGATCCTGCAAATCCACTGGGAGGACAGACGTACCAATGTCAGTGTTCTCGCTCAGGCCAACATCCCCAGCATTGAAGCACTGACCACACTCGATCAGCTCCGCTGGGCAGGCCACATTGTTTGCATGCCTAACACAAGACTCCCAAAGCAAGCGCTTCACTCGGAACTCCTACACGGCAAGCGATCCCCAGGTAGGCAGAGGAAACGTTACAAGGACACCCTCAAAGCCTCCCTGATAAAGTGCAATATCCCCACCGACACCTGGGAGTCCCTGGCCAAAGACCAGTCCGCCCTAAGTGGGAGAAGAGCATCCGGGAGGGCACTGAGCACCTCGCGTCTCATCGCCGAGAGCGTGCAGAAACCAAGCGCAGGCAGCGGAAGGAGCGTGCGGCAAACCTGTCCCACCCACCCACCCTTTCCTTCAACCACTGTCTGTCCCACCTGTGACAGAGACTGTAATTCCCACATTAGACTGTACATCATCATCATCGGCAGTCCCTTGAAATCGAGGAAGACTTGCTTCCACTTTAAAAGTGAATTTTCAGGTGACTGAACAGTCCAATACGGGAATTACAGTCTCTGTCACAGGTGGGACACAGTCGGGGGGGGAGGGCTGTAATTTTTACCCCCAGGCATTTTTCAAAAGTAAAAGGTCCTGAGGGATTAACTCAGGTGTTGTTTCCTGCAATAAAAACGTGCAAATTATAAAATTCAACACAGGCAAAGACCCATCACATTGTCAGTTTTCTGACGCCCTGTCAAAATCGGACTTACATCAAACGGCAACACTTCCACTGTGGTGTTGAAGAGCTTGTCTCCGGGATGCTCGATATTCCCACTGCGAAAGAAAAACCTGAGAACAGGAGAGAGAGAGAGGGTGGGATGTACAAGTGGGAAGGGGGAACCAGGCCAGGCCCAGTTATGTTCATGGCACAACTAACTATTCCGGTTCTCACCATCGCCCGTGTTCACCATGCCTGGACACACTCAGGGGGACAAAATCGCCCCCTCTATAAGCTCCGATACCTGTAAGGGGTGGGAATGGGGTGGAGAGGCCTCACTGACCAGGGGCAGACGGATGGGCCTCACTGACCGGGGGCAGACGGATGGACCTCACTGACCGGGGTCAGACGGATGGGCCTCACTGACCGGGGGCAGACTGATGGACCTCACTGACCGGGGGTGGATGGATGGGCCTCACTGACCGGGGTCGGATGGATGGGCCTCACTGACCGGGGGCAGATGGATGGACCTCACTGATCGGGGACAGATGGATGGGCCTCACTGACCGGGGTCGGATGGATGGGCCTCACTGACCGGGGGCAGACGGATGGGCCTCACTGACCGGGGTCGGATGGATGGGCCTCACTGACCGGGGGCAGATGGATGGACCTCACTGATCGGGGGCAGATGGATGGGCCTCACTGACCGGGGGCAGATGGATGGGCCTCACTGACCGGGGGCAGATGGATGGGCCTCACTGACCGGGGGCAGATGGATGGGCCTCACTGACCGGGGGCAGATGGATGGGCCTCACTGACCGGGGGCAGATGGATGGGCCTCACTGACCAGGGTCGGATGGATGGACCTCACTGACCGGGGGCGGACGGATGGACCTCACTGACCGGGGGCGGACGGATGGACCTCACTGACCGGGGGTGGACGGATGGACCTCACTGACCGGGGACGGACGGATGGACCTCACTGACCGGGGGCAGACGGATGGACCTCACTGACCGGGGACAGATGGATGGACCTCACTGACCGGGGGCAGACTGATGGACCTCACTGACTGGGGACAGATGGATGGGCCTCACTGACCGGGGACAGACGGATGGGCCTCACTGACCGGGGGCAGACTGATGGACCTCACTGACCGGGGGCGGATGGATGGGCCTCACTGACCGGGGGCAGATGGATGGACCTCACTGACCGGGGACAGATGGATGGACTTCACTGACCGGGGGCAGATGGATGGGCCTCACTGACCGGGGGCAGACGGATGGGCCTCACTGACCGGGGGCAGATGGATGGACCTCACTGACCGGGGTCAGACGGATGGGCCTCACTGACCGGGGGCAGACTGATGGACCTCACTGACCGGGGGTGGATGGATGGGCCTCACTGACCGGGGTCGGATGGATGGGCCTCACTGACCGGGGGCAGATGGATGGACCTCACTGATCGGGGACAGATGGATGGGCCTCACTGACCGGGGTCGGATGGATGGGCCTCACTGACCGGGGGCAGACGGATGGGCCTCACTGACCGGGGTCGGATGGATGGGCCTCACTGACCGGGGGCAGATGGATGGACCTCACTGATCGGGGGCAGATGGATGGGCCTCACTGACCGGGGGCAGATGGATGGGCCTCACTGACCGGGGGCAGATGGATGGGCCTCACTGACCGGGGGCAGATGGATGGGCCTCACTGACCGGGGGCAGATGGATGGGCCTCACTGACCGGGGGCAGATGGATGGGCCTCACTGACCAGGGTCGGATGGATGGACCTCACTGACCGGGGGCGGACGGATGGACCTCACTGACCGGGGGCGGACGGATGGACCTCACTGACCGGGGGTGGACGGATGGACCTCACTGACCGGGGACGGACGGATGGACCTCACTGACCGGGGGCAGACGGATGGACCTCACTGACCGGGGACAGATGGATGGACCTCACTGACCGGGGGCAGACTGATGGACCTCACTGACTGGGGACAGATGGATGGGCCTCACTGACCGGGGACAGACGGATGGGCCTCACTGACCGGGGGCAGACTGATGGACCTCACTGACCGGGGGCGGATGGATGGGCCTCACTGACCGGGGGCAGATGGATGGACCTCACTGACCGGGGACAGATGGATGGACTTCACTGACCGGGGGCAGATGGATGGGCCTCACTGACCGGGGGCAGACGGATGGGCCTCACTGACCGGGGGCAGATGGATGGACCTCACTGACCGGGGGCAGATGGATGGACCTCACTGACCGGGGGCAGATGGATGGACCTCACTGACCGGGGACAGATGGATGGACCTCACTGACCGGGGGTGGACGGATGGACCTCACTGACCGGGGACAGATGGATGGACCTCACTGACCGGGGGCAGATGGATGGACCTCACTGACCGGGGGTGGACGGATGGACCTCACTGACCGGGGACAGATGGATGGACCTCACTGACCGGAGGTGGACGGATGGACCTCACTGACCGGGGACGGACAGATGGACCTCACTGACCGGGGACAGACGGATGGGCCTCACTGACCGGGGGCGGACGGATGGGCCTCACTGACCGGGGGCGGACGGATGGACCTCACTGACCGGGGGTGGACGGATGGACCTCACTGACCGGGGGTGGACAGATGGACCTCACTGACCGGGGGCGGACGGATGGGCCTCACTGACCGGGGACAGACAGATGGACCTCACTGACCGGGGGCGGACGGATGGGCCTCACTGACCGGGGACAGACAGATGGACCTCACTGACCGGGGACAGACGGATGGTCCTCACTGACCGGGGACAGACAGATGGACCTCACTGACCGGGGACAGACGGATGGTCCTCACTGACCGGGGGCGGACGGATTGGCCGACCTGACTGAAATTGTCCCGGGCCGGGAGCGGCGTGAACAGGTTTTCATGCTGCACCCCCCAATCGGGCCCACGCCATCCCCACACCGACCGACCGGGACCCCCTCGGGAGTGTATCGGCCGCCGGTCGGTGCCCCCAACAGCTTCCCCGGCGGGAAGCTGCATCTGTGTGCCTGGGCCGCGCTTCTGCTCTTAAAGGGCTGCCGCCACCTCCATTTTATTTTAATCATCGGCTGACTCCGAGGTCAGTGCTGCCCGCGGGTTCGGCCGGGGCGCTAACAGGCCGTACTGCACTGGGGGTGTCTGCCCCTCTTGGGGGGGGGGGGGGGGGGCGACCAGGCCGCTGCTCCAGCCGAAACCCTCGCTGGTGGCCCAGTGGGGCCAAACTAAACCCCATTGCAGAGCTGGCAGTAGCCCGTCCCCTTTAACTGAAGGACTGATGACTCGGAGCCTCGCCCGCCCCGCTCCAGCGGCAGATTGGGACGGAGAAAATCTAACCAATCGCCTACTTTTTGGTCGGAGGGCAATTTCGGCCCCCCCCCCCCAGGTCTCCACACCTCAACAGACCCAGCATGGACCTCTCCCAGAGCTTGTAGAGAGTCCAGTGACCCAGCCAAAGACATTACCTTGTCTTTATCAGGGTGATATCTTCACGCGCTATCCCTGTCGTTACTCAACCAGGCGGTTTATTCAAGGAAGAGTTGGGTGTTTATTCTACAGAGCAGGACAGCACAAACTGAGTTCAGGTTCAACAGAAAGATAGACTTGCATTTATATAGCACCTTTCACGACCACCGGCCATCCCAAAGCACTTTACGGCCAATGAAGTACTTTTTGGAGTGTAGTCACTGTCGTAATATGAAAAACGCGGCAGCCAATTTGTGCACAGCAAGCTCCCACAAACAGCAATGTGATAATGAGCAGATAATCTGTTTTTGTGATGATTGAGGTATAAATATTGGCCCTAGGACACTGTGGATAACTCCCCTGCTCTTCTTCGAAATGTTGCCCTGGGATCTTTTATATCCATCTGAGGGTTTAATGTCTCATCCGAAAGACGGCACCTCCAACAGGGCAGCACTCCAGTACCACACTGGAGTGTCAGCCTAGATTTATTTGCTCAAGTCCCTGGAATGGGACTTGCATCCACAACCTTCTGACTCAGTGGCGAGTGTGCTACTGAGCCACAGCTGACAATTCTGTGTGTGTGTGTGTGAGAGAGAGAGAGAATAACAGTGAGAGAGAGAGAGAGACAGAGAGGGAGTAACAGTGAGAGAGAGAGAGAGTCAGAGAGAGAGAGAATGAGAGAGACAGAGAGAGAATAACAGTGAGAGAGAGAGAGAGACAGAGAGGGAGTAACAGTGAGAGAGAGAGAGAGTCAGAGAGAGAGAGAATAACAGTGAGAGAGAGAGAGAGAGAGAGAGAGAGACAGAGGGGGAGTAACAGTGAGAGAGAGAGAGAGTCAGAGAGGGAGTAACAGTGAGAGAGAGAGTCAGAGAGGGAGTAACAGTGAGAGAGAGAGTCAGAGAGAGAGAGAATGAGAGAGACAGAGAGAGAATAACAGTGAGAGAGAGAGAGAGACAGAGAGGGAGTAACAGTGAGAGAGAGAGAGAGTCAGAGAGGGAGTAACAGTGAGAGAGAGAGTCAGAGAGAGAGAGAATGAGAGAGACAGAGAGAGTAACAGTGTGTGTGAGAGCGAGAGAGACAGAGAGAGACAGAGTGAGAGATAGAGAGAGAGAATAAGTGAGAGAGAATAAGTGAGAGAGAATAAGTGAGAGAGAGAGACAGAGAAAGACAGAGGAGAGACAGACAGAGAGAGAAAGAGAGAGAGAGAGAGAGAGAGTGACACATCGAGGGAGAGAGAGATAGAGAGAATGAGAGAGAGAAAGATAGAGAGACAGAGAGAAAGAGACAGAGAGAGAGAGAGACAGAGAGAGAGAGAGATAGAGAGAGACACACTGAGGGAGAGAGACAGAGAGTGAGAGACAGAGAGAGAGAGAGAGAGAGGGAGAGAGAGAAAGGGAGAGGGAAAAAGAGAGACAGAGACAGAGAGAGGAGAGAGAGTCAGCGAGGGAGAGAGACAAAGACAGAGAGAGAGCGAGAGAGAACCAGAGAGTGAGAGACAGCAAGGGAGAGAGACAGAGGGGAGAGAGAGAGTGAGTGAGAGAGAGACAGAGGGAGAGAGAGAGAGAGAGACAGGGAGAGAGACAGAGAGAGTGAGAGACAGTGAGGGAGAGAGACAGCGCAGGGGAGAGAGAGGGAGCGAGAGGCAGCCTACAAAGTGCAAAGCAGCAACGGACCTGGGAAGATAAGAAGTCAAAAGATTGAATGTGTGACATCACAGGAGAGCAGGGAAGTGATTGGTTGGTCAGTTTTTTCTCTCTTTTCTTGGGTATTGGTTTAAATTAAGTGCTGGGATTAAAAACTAAACGTCGAAAACTTCAAAACCTCATGAATTAAATACATTAGAGATGCTGGGTGGGCAGTATGTCACTGCTGCTGCATGTGGGAGCTGGTTGACCCCATTGAGGTCCACATTGAGCGACCACGTCTGTAGCAAGTGTCTGCAGCTCGAGGAACTTGGGCTCCGTGCTGATGAGCTGGAGTCCGAGCTTCAGACACTACGAGACATCAGGGAGAGGGAGAGTTACCTGGACACTGTGTTCCAGGAGGCAGTCACACCCCTTAGATTAATTAATTCAATTTGTTCCGTGGTCAGGAACAGGGTGTGACTACGAATGAGGTGGTAGCGATAAAGGAGCCTCAGCCCTTGCTCTTGTCCAATAGGTTCAAGGCTCTTGCTCCCTGTGTGGACGAGAGCAGGGACTGCAGGGGGGATGAACAGACTGACCACAGCACCGTGGTACAGAGGTATTAGTATTAGGCAGTCCCTCGTATCGAGGATGACCCGTTTCCACACAAAAACGAATGTGTTCACAGGTGTTTCAATGAAGGACCTGACATTCCAGATTCTGAACTACATGTTGAAGGGTGGAAGATGCCTGTGCGTGGATTTTTTTAATGTGTGGAGTCCGTTGAACACCAGCCACCACACGAGCTTGACAGAGCTAGGTCTCGGTCCAGTGGCAAGGGTAAACCAGGACGACTGGAGAACAGCTCTGCTGCACGGACCTAGTGCGTCCTAGGGGGCCATTCAAGTGGGGGGAGTAAAAAGAAACACTGTGGTGGTAGGGGACAGTATCATTAGGGGGATAGATACTGTTCTCTGCAGCCGAGAGCGTGAGTCCCGAAGGCTGTGTTGCCTGCCCAGTGCCAGGGTTAAGGACATCTACTCAGGGCTGGAGAGGAACTTGGAGTGGGAGGGGGACGATCCAGTTGTCGTGGTCCATGTGGGTACCAACGACAGAGGTAGAACAAAGAAAGAGGTTCTGCTGGGGGATTATGAGCAGCTAGGGACTAAATTAAAAAGCAGAACCACAAAGGTAATAATCTCTGGATTACTACCTGAGCCACGAGCAAATTTGCATAGAGTAAATAAGGTCAGAGAGTTAAACACACGGCTCAAAGACTGGTGTGGGAGCAGTGGGTTTTGGTTCGTGGGGCACTGACACCAGTACTGGGGTAAGAGGGAGCTGTTCCATTGGGACGGGCTCCACTTAGACCGTGCTGGGACTAGGGTCCTGGTGAATCAAATAATTAGGGCTGTAGAGAGGGCTTTAAACTAAATAGTGGGGGGGGGGGTTCAGGTGAGCGGAAATTTTAAAAGTCAAAGAGCAAGGAGAAGGCATTAGAGCAGGCTAGCGATAGGGGAAATGATAACCAGAGAGTGACAGGAAGGGACAGAATGTATAAATATAAGAATGCATCAGACAGTGGGGTCAAAGCAGGGAAAAATGGTAAAAAGGCAAAATTAAAAGCTCGCTATCTGAATGCAAGCAGCATTCATAACAAAATAGACGGCACAAATAGATATAAATGGGTCTGATTTGATAGCCATTACAGAGATGTGGTTGCAAGATGACCAAGACTGGGAACTGAATATTCAGGGATATTTGACAATTCGGAAGGATAGGCAGAAAGGAAAAGGAGGTGGGTAGCTCTGTTAATAAAGGATGAGATCAGTGCGTTAGTGAGAAACGATATTGGCTCAGAAGATCAAGATGTAGACTCAGTTTGGGTGGAGATAAGGAATAATAAGGGGAAGAAGTCACTGGTGGGCGTAGTCTATAGGCCCCCTAACAGTAGCTATACTGTTGGACGGAGTATAAGTCAAGAAAATAATGGAGGCTTGTAAGAAAGGTACGACAATAAACATGGGCGATTTTAATCTTCATATTGATTGGACAAAGCAAACTGGCCAGGGTAGCCTTGAGGAAGAGTTGATCGAGTGTATCCGGGATAGTTTCCTTGAACAGTACGTTGCAGAACCAACCAGGGAGCAGGCTATCTTAGATCCGGTACTGTGTAATGAGACAGGATTAATTAGTAATCTCATAGTAAAGGATCTTCTAGGAAAGAGTGATCATAGCATGGTTGAATTTCAAATTCAGTTGGAGCGTGAGAAAGTTGGATCTCAAACCAGTGTCCTAAGCTTAAATAAAGGCGATTACAAAGGTGTGAAGGCAGAGTTGGCTAAAGTGGACTGAGAAAATAGATTAAAGTGTAAGACAGTTGATGAGCAGTGGCAGACGTTTAAGGAGATATTTCATACAAGGGCATACAATGTTGTGAAGATGAGTTGGGAGGCCAGAGGATTGAGAAATTACAAAAAAAACAGCAAAGGACGACTAAAAAAAATGACAAAGAGAGAGAAGATGGATTATGAGAGTAAACTAGCAAGAAATATAAAAAGATAGTAAGAGTTTCTACAGGTATATAAAAAGGAAGCTAAAGTAAACGTTGGTCCCTTAGAGGATGAGACTGGAGAATTAATAATGGGGTACAGGGAAATGGCAGAGACTTTGAATGAATATTTGTATCGGTTTTCATGATAGAAGACACTAAAAACATCCCAATAATAGATAACCAAGGGGCTATAGGGAGGGAGGAACTTAAAACAATCACTATCACGAAAGAAAAAGTACTCGGTAAAATAATGGGACTAAAGGCAGACAAGTCCCCTGGACCTGATGGCCTACATCCTAGGGTCTTAAAAGAAGTGGCTGCAGAGATAGTGGATGCATTGGTTGTAATCTACCAAAATTCCCTGGAGTCTGGAGAGTTCCCAGCGAACTGGAAAACTGGAATTGTAATGCCCCTATTTAAAAAAGGAGGCAGACAGAAAGCAGGAAACTATAGACCAGTTAGCCTAACATCTGTCGTTGGGAAAATTCTGGAATCGATTATTAAGGAAGCAGTAGCAGGACATTTGGAAAAGCATAATACAGTCAAGCAGAGTCAGCATGGTTTTATGAAAGGGAAATCATATTTGACAAATTTGCTGGAATTCTTTGAGGATGTAACGAGCAGGGTGGATAAGGGGGAACCCAGTGGATGTGGTGTATTTGGGGAATTTAAATTCAGTTAATTAAATAAATCTGGAATTAAAAAGCTAGGTGATTAATGATGATCAGGAAACTACCGGATTGTTGTAAAAACCCAACTGTCGTTTCGGGAAGAAATCTGCTGCCCTTAGCCAGTCTGGTCAATATGTGACTCCAGACCCACAGCAATATGGTCGACTCTTAACTGCCCTCTGAAATGGCCCAACGAGACACTCAGTTATAACAAACCGCTGTGACAAAGTCAGCACTGTGGGAGCACCTTCACCACACGGACTGCAGTGGTTCAAGAAGGCGGCTTACCACCACCTTCTCAAGGGGCAATTAGGGATGGGCAATGAATGCCATTCTTGCCAGCGACGCCCACATCCCGTGAACGAATGAATAAAAAAGAGACAGAGAGTCAGACAGAGACATAGTTAACATTTCAGGTCATCAGTACAGAGGGAGTGAAACAGAGAGCGCAAGACAGAGAGTGAGACAGAGAGAGTGAGACAGAGAGAGACAGAGTGAGAGAGAGAGAGAGACAGAGCGAGAGACAGAGAGAGTGAGACAGAGAGAGACAGAGTGAGAGAGAGATAGAGAGACAGAGTGAGAGACAGAGAGAGAGAGTGAAAGAGAGAGACGGAGAGAGAGAGAAACAGAAAGAGAGAGACAGAGAGAGGGAGATAGAGTGAGAGAGACGGAGGTAGTGCTGGACAGGCTAATGGGACTCAAGGTAGACAAGTCCCCTGGCCCTGATGAAATGCATCCCAGGGTATTAAAAGAGATGGCGGAAGTTATAGCGGATGCATTCATTATAATCTACCAAAATTCTCTGGACTCTGGGGAGGTACCAGCGGATTGGAAAGCAGCTAATGTAACGCCTCTGTTTAAAAAGGGGGGCAGACAAAAGGCAGGTAACTATAGGCCGGTTAGTTTAACATCTGTAGTGGGGAAAATGCTTGAAGCTATCATTAAGGAAGAAATAGCGGGACATCTAGATAGGAATAGTGCAATCAAGCAGACGCAATATGGATTCATGAAGGGGAAATCATGTTTAACTAATTTACTGGAATTCTTTGAGGATATAACGAGCATGGTGGATAGAGGTGTACCGATGGATGTGGTGTATTTAGATTTCCAAAAGGCATTCGATAAGGTGCCACACAAAAGGTTACTGCAGAAGATAAAGGTACGCGGAGTCAGAGGAAATGTATTAGCATGGATCGAGAATTGGCTGGCTAACAGAAAGCAGAGAGTCAGGATAAATGGGTCCTTTTCGGGTTGGAAATCGGTGGTTAGTGGTGTGCCACAGGGAGCGGTGCTGGGACCACAACTGTTTACAATATACATAGATGACCTGGAAGAGGGGACAGAGTGTAGTGCAACAAAATTTGCAGATGACACAAAGATTAGTGGGAAAGCGGGTTGTGTAGAGGACACAGAGAGGCTGCAAAGAGATTTAGATAGGTTAAGCGAATGGGCTAAGGTTTGGCAGATGGAATACAATGTCGGAAAATGTGAGGTCATCCACCTTGGGAAAAAAACAGTAAAAGGGAATATTATTTGAATGGGGAGAAATTACAACATGCTGCGGTGCAGAGGGACCTGGGGGTCCTTGTGCATGAATCCCAAAAAGTTAGTTTGCAGGTGCAGCAGGTAATCAGGAAGGCGAATGGAATGTTGGCCTTCATTGCGAAAGAGATGGAGTACAAAAGCAGGGAGGTCCTTCTGCAACTGTATAGGGTATTGGTGAGGCCGCACCTGGAGTACTGCGAGCAGTTTTGGTCACCTTACTTAAGGAAGGATATACTAGCTTTGGAGAGGGTACAGAGACGATTCACGAGGCTGATTCCGGAGATGAGGGGGTTACCTTATGATGATAGATTGAGCAGACTGGGTCTTTACTCGTTGGAGTTCAGAAGGATGAGGGGTGATCTTATAGAAACATTTAAAATAATGAAAGGGATAGACAAGATAGAGGCAGAGAGGTTGTTTCCACTGGTCGGGGAGACTAGAACTAGGGCGCACAGCCTCAAAATACGGGGGAGCCAATTTAAAACCGAGTTGAGAAGGAATTTCTTCTCCCAGAGGGTTGTGAATCTGTGGAATTCTCTGCCCAAGGAAGCAGTTGAGGCTAGCTCATTGAATGTATTCAAGTCACAGATAGATAGATTTTTAACCAATAAGGGAATTAAGGGTTATGGGGAGCGGGCGGGTAAGTGGAGCTGAGTCCACGGCCAGATCAGCCATGATCTTTTTGAATGGCGGAGCAGGCTCGAGGGGCTAGATGGCCCACTCCTGTTCCTGATTCTTATGTTCTTATGTGAGACAGAGTGAGAGAGAGAGAGAGAGAGAGACAGTGAGAGAGAGAGAGAGAGAATGAGAGAGAGACAAACTGAGAGAGAGAGGCAGACAAAGAGAGAGAGAGACAGACAGCGAAAGAGAGAGAGAGAGAGAGAGAGAGAGGCAAAGAGAGAGACAGAGACAGACAAAGAGAGCAAGTGACAGAGAGGAAGTGACAGAGAGATACAAAGAGAGAGAGCGAGACAGACAAAGAGAGCAAGTGACAGAGAGCAAGTGACAGAGAGGAAGTGACAGAGAGGTACAAAGAGAGAGAGCGAGACAGAGAGGAAGTGACAGAGAGGTACAAAGAGAGAGAGCGAGACAGAGAGCAAGTGACAGAGAGGTACAAAGAGAGAGAGCGAGACAGAGAGGAAGTGACAGAGAGGTACAAAGAGAGAGAGCGAGACAGAGAGCAAGTGACAGAGAGGTACAAAGAGAGAGAGCGAGACAGAGAGCAAGTGACAGAGAGGTACAAAGAGAGAGAGCGAGACAGAGAGGAAGTGACAGAGAGGTACAAAGAGAGAGAGCGAGACAGATGCTGCCTGACCTGCCGAGTGTTTCCAGCATTTCCTGGAAACGAACGGAGCGGAGAGGGAGTGCAGCGAGAGCGGAGCTGGAATAAAGAGCCCGGCAACTGAGGTTCCAGACCAAATAAATATCCAGGAGTGATATTGCAGGATAGCTGGTAACTGATGGGTTGGTAAAGGTCACGTCGGTTTTTTTTGTTATTCAAGTTAGGGGCTTGGGTTAAATAGGTGGGTCGTGTCCATGGGCTGTGGGAGGGGATTCAATGGGTGGTAGGGTCCGTGATAGGGGAGAGTATCCATGGGCTGTGGGAGGGGATTCAATGGGTGGGTAGGGTCCGTGATAGGGGAGAGTGTCCATGGGCTGTGGGAGGGGATTCAATGGGTGGGTAGGGTCCATGATAGGGGAGAGTATCCATGGGCTGTGGGAGGGGATTCAATGGGTGGTAGGGTCCGTGATAGGGGAGAGTATCCATGGGCTGTGGGAGGGGATTCAATGGGTGGTAGGGTCCATGATAGGGGAGAGTATCCATGGGCTGTGGGAGGGGATTCAATGGGTGGTAGGGTCCATGATAGGGGAGGGTGTCCATATGCTGTGGGAGATTCAGTGCGTGGGTAGGGTCCATGATAGGGGAGTGTATCCATGGGCGTGAGAGATTCAGTGCGTGGATAGGGTCCATGATTGGGGAGAGGGGATTCAATGGGTGGGTAGGGTCCGTGATTGGGGAGAGTGTCCATAGGCTGTGGGAGGATTCAGTGGTGAGTAGGGTCCGTGATTGGGGAGAGGGGATTCAATGGGTGGGTAGGGTCCATGTAAACATGTCAAGCAGTAATTCCACCCTCCCACCAGTGGAGCCACACCCCCGTTTGATGCCTTCAGGAGACAGCCAATCTGGGAGAAGTTGCGGGGCCCCTCAGCTTCAGATACTGACTCTCAATTCTTACCCGTCCGACAATAATTTGCATGCTTGCTTTAACCGTAACTAAACATCGCTCCGGGTACTGGGTGTGGACTGTGAGTGAATATTGGCATGTTACACAGAGCATTAGATCTACGTAATATTCCAACCTACCTGTCCACTTTCACCGGCGTAAAAAATCGGAAACGTATAAAATCACCAGCCACCGGTGTGAATGCCCAGAAGAAGTCCTCTCCCAGGTAAGCCTTCTCCAGCGAAAAATGCTGGTAGGTTTTCAGGCTGGAAGTCACCTCGGCTGGTGGATTAGAATGTCCTTTGTGCAAGGCATGCTTTCCAAAGTCCTTATCCTGGGGGGTAGAAAAGACAACAGTGATTTGTTTGATTAACAAGACACGGTAATGTATAATTCTACGCATCACCTTTGGGCAGAATTCCGGTTCCTCGGCGCTGCGTTTGTCGCCCCGGAGTGGCGGCGATGGCGGGGGTGAGGTGTTCTGGGCGGGCGGCCAGCCTCCAGCGCCCCGCGGCGATCCCCGGGATCGGGTTTTGGGGCGGCGCGGAGCAGCACCGCGGGGAAGAGCTGTGCCCGGTGTACAACGCCCCCGGTCGCGACACCGGCGCGAGTTTGGTCTCCCGTGCGCCCCGCAGTGACCGCCGGGGAAATCAGGGCGGTCCCACCATCCCGACAGCAGAGAGGTGAGGGATGGGCTCCTGAGGTAAGCGCGATTGTTTTTTCTTTTAATTTTATTTTGCGATTTGTGTTGTGGTGGCGTGGGCAATGTTCTGGGAATGTTGCTGTGGCGGGGGTTCCCCTCCCAGACGTCTCTGGGAGCGCTCCTGGCCCGGCTCTTTAACTCGGGAGTTTCCCATCCTAACGCCCCCACGAGGGGTGTACAACGCCTCCCTTAGCACTGCGCCCCCTGACTCAGGGCCCCGCTGCCCAATGTTACTGAGGCGCAAACTGTTCCCGGGCGCAAACTTTCCCGCACCCGAAATCATCAAAGCCGGATATCCAGCCCTCTGTGATTGTATCTGTGACAGGTACCAGGTAACCAGTGACAGACCGAGAAAGGTGCCATTAAAAATAAGAGAAACAAAGTGATCCAGTGAGAGAAGGGTTCATTCAGCAGATTGCATCCTCCAAGTGCTTGGCACGACATGCTGTTTTTTGGGGCTTTCTCCCTTGCTGTCCTGCCCAACATTCACCCCACAACCAACACCTGTATCAGATTGGCCGCTCTGTTATCTCCTCGCTGTTTGCAAGACTTCGCTGCGCGTAAATCGGCCGGGCACCTTTCCCTGCGTTATAACGGTGACTGCGCTTGGCTGTAAAAGCGCGTTCGGATGTCGCAAGGTGCTATATAAATGCAAGCTGGTTCCTTTCGTTGAACTGCAGTGACTATTAAAGAAGGACTTGCGTTTATATAGTGCGTGTCACAACCACTGGATGTCTCAAAGCGCTTTACAGCCAATGAAGTACTTTTGAAGTGTAGTCACTGTTGTAACGTGGGAAACGCAGCAGCCAATTTGCGCACAGCAAGCTCCCACAAACAATGTGATAATGACCAGATAATCTGTTTTTGTGATGGTGGTTGAGGACACCAGGCAGAACTCCACTGCTCTTCATTGAAATAGCGCCGTGGGATCTTTTAAGTCCACCTGAGAGAGCAGATGGGGCCTCGGTTAATCTCTCATCTGAAAGATAGCCCCTCCAACAGTGCAGCACTCCCTCAGTACTGCCCCTCCGACAGTGCAGCACTCCCTCAGTACTGCCCCTCCGACAGTGCAGCGTTCCCTCAGTACTGCTGCTCTGACAGTGCGGCGCTCCCTCAGCACTGCTGCTCTGACAGTGCGGCGCTCCCTCAGCATTGTACTGGGAGTGTCAGCCTGGATTTATGCGCGCAAGTTCCTGGAGTAGGATTTGAACCCACAACCTTCTGACTCAGAGACAAGGGTGCTGCCCACTGAGCCACGGCTGACACTTGGTATGTCGCAACATTCTGCACAAACAGCACTGACCAATTCACAAGCTCCTGGTGCTGTTGGTGGAAGGAGGATCGTTTGCAGGTACTCCGAGATAAACTCCCTGCTTCACTGGGCCTCGTGCTGCAGGATGCCGACCCGATTGTCCACCTGAGCAGGTTACTGTCTGACCCCAAGCGTGGACCCCTCCCTTTCAATCGCAGCTTGTCTGCGCAGAATCAGTCAGGCACAATCCAGTGTCCCATGGCACAGCTTTGACCAAGTAGTCTTCAGGCGCAGTGGGGTTAGAGGTCAGAGGTTTCATTGGGCCACGATACACAGGCGTAATTCAGACCCACTTTAAAGTCATACATTCTAGTCTTATTTTCTTTAATTCCTCGGACCGAATTTATAATCGCAATTGTCGAAAACAAAACTTAGCAAGTTGTAATTACACCCTCCTTCGACACAGAATAGCTGACAGCGCGAGCACACAGATATGGGAATCCGGAAATGGGAATCCGGAATTATTCTCCGAAAACCGGACATTTTGAGGCAGCCAAGATGGCGACATCGGGCAGCGAGGGATGAGGAAACCGGTAAAACATGCAGCGTCGGAGGGCCGCGGGAATCGGTGAGTGGCGAGGAGCGAAGGACCGGCGGAAATTGGTGAGATCCGAAATCCGGAGAATCCCCAAATCCGGCACGGATTCGGTCGAGGATTGCGGATTTCAGACTACTGATTTTCTTGTCTGAAATCCGGAAAAACCCAAAATCCGACATGGACTCGGTCCCGAGGATTCCGGATTTCGGACGTTGTACCTGTATAGTATATTTGTCAAAACCAATTTTGTTAACTTATTTCAAAGCTATATGACCACATAATGAAATAAAAAAGTTTTGGGGAGCAAGAGGGAGTGGAATAAAATGCATTTTAAATAAAATAAATCTTTAGAGAGGGAAAACATTTGCCGGGCTGTGGGATAAGAGCAGGGGGACATGGGAATAATCGGATCGCTCATTCAAAGAGCTGGCACAGGCACGATGGGCCGAATGGCCTCCATCTGTGCAGCAAGATTCTGTGATGCGATTTATCCACCTGCACCATTTTAGGATTCAAAGATTTATCTGTGAATTGAGACTTTCAATTAGTCAGCGTGTGCGCTGTTCATTACCACAATTACAATTTCTCCTACTGTTTAAACCACACACATCAACCGTGACTCAGTGCGTAGCACTCTCTCTCCCCTCCGTTTCAGTGACTTGTGCACAAAAATCTAGGCTGACGCTCCCATAGCAGATGAGACGTTAAACCGAGGCCCCGTCTGCTTTTTCAAGTGGAGCTAAAAGATCCCATGGCATTATTTCGGAGAAGAGCAGGGGAGTTATCCCCGGTGTCCTGGGGCCAATATTTATCCCTCAATCAACATAACAAAAACAGATTATCTGGTCATTGACATGTTGCTGTTTGTGGGAGCTTGCTGTGCGCAAATTGACTGCCGTGTTTCCCACATTACAACAGTGACTACACTCCAAAAGTACTTCATTGGCTGTAAAGCGCTTTGGGACATCCTGAGGTTGGGAAATGCGCTATATAAATGCAATCTGGCTCCTTTTCCAGCTATCAAACACTGCTGACCGAGCTCAAACAACTTGTTTGCAAATGGTATATATCAGTGATTTAGATTTGAATATTGGGGATATGATTAAGAACTTTGCAGATGAAACTAAAACAGGCTGTATGGTGGATAATGAAGAAGAAAGCTGCGGACTGCAGGAAGATATCAATGAACTGGTGAGGTGGGCAGAACAGTGGCAAATGGAATTCAATCCGGAGAAGTGTGAGCAAATGCACTTGGGGAGGGCTAACAAGGCAAGGGAATCAATTATTAAGGATGTCATAGCAGCCTATTTGGAAAGAGGTGACATGATAGGTCCAAGTCAGCTTTATTTTGTGAAAGGGAAATCATGCTTGACAAATCTTCTGGAATTTTTTGAGGATGTTTCCAGTAGAGTGGACAAGGGAGAACCAGTTGATGTGGTATATTTGGACTTTCAGAAGGCTTTCGACAAGATCCCACACAAGAGATTAATGTGCAAAGTTAAAGCACATGGGATTGGAGTAGTGTGCTGACGTGGATTGAGAACTGGTTGGCAGACAGGAAGCAAAGAGTAGGAGTAAATGGGTACTTTTCAGAATGGCAGGCAGTGGGGTACCGCAAGGTTCTGTGTTGGGGCCCCAGCTGTTTACATTGTACATTAATGATTTGGACGAGGGGATTAAATGTAGTATCTCCAAATTTGCAGATGACACTAAGTTGGGGGCAGTGTGAGCTGCGAGGAGGATGCTATGAGGCTGCAGAGTGACTTGGATAGGTTAGGTGAGTGGGCAAATGCATGGCAGATGAAGTATAATGTGGATAAATGTGAGGTTATCCACTTTGGTTGTAAAAACAGAGAGACAGACTATTATCTGAATGGTGACAAATTAGGAAAAGGGGAGGTGCAACGAGACCTGGGTGTCATGGTACATCAGTGATTGAAGGTTGGCATGCAGGTACAGCAGGCGGTTAAGAAAGAAAATGGCATGTTGGCCTTCATAGCGAGGGGATTTGAGTACAGGGGCAGGGAGGTGTTACTACAGTTGTACAGGGCCTTGGTGAGGCCACACCTGGAGTATTGTGTTCAGTTTTGGTCTCCTAACTTGAGGAAGGACATTCTTGCTATTGAGGGAGTGCAGCGAAGGTTCACCAGACTGATTCCCGGGATGGCGGGACTGACATATCAAGAAAGATTGGATCAACTGGGCTTGTATTCACTGGAGTTCAGAAGAATGAGAGGCGATCTCATAGAAACGTTTAAAATTCTGACGGGTTTAGACAGGTTAGATGCAGGAAAAATGTTCCCAATGTTGGGGAAGTCCAGAATCAGGGGTCACAGTCTAAGGATAAAGGGGTAAGCTATTTAGGACCGAGATGAGGAGAAACTTCTTCACTCAGAGAGTGGTGAACCTGTGGAATTCTCTACCATAGAAAGTTGTTGAGGCCAATTCACTAAATATATTCAAAAAGGAGTTAGATGTAGTCCTTACTACTAGGGGGATCAAGGGGTATGGCGAGAAAGCAGGAATAGGGTACTGAAGTTGCATGTTCAGCCATGAACTCATTGAATGGCGGTGCAGGCTCGAAGGGCCGAATGGCCTACTCCTGCACCTATTTTCTATGTTTCTTTGTTAATACACATTAAATGGTAGGACACTGAGAAGTGTAGATGAACAGAGTGACCTTGGAGTGCATGTCCACAGATCCCTGAAGGTAGGAGGCCAGGTAGAAAGATGGTTAAGAAGGCATACAGAATACTTGCCTTTATTAGCTGAGGCATAGAATATAAGCGCAGGGGGGGGTTATGCTTGAACTGTATAAAACACTGGTTAGGCCACAGCTAGAGTACTGCGTGCAGTTCTGGTCACCACATTACAGGAAAGATGTGACTGCACTGGAGAGGGTACAGAGGAGATTTGCGAGAATGTTGCCTGGATGGAGAATTTTAGCTATGAGGAAAGATTGGATGGACTGGGTTTGTTTTCTTTGGAACAGAGGAGGCTGAGGGGAGACCTTATTGAGGTGTATAAAATTATGAGGGGCCTGGATAGAGCGGATAGGAAGGACTTGTTTCCCTTAGCAGAGGGGTCAACAACCAGGGAGCATAGATTTAAAGGAATTGGGGGGAGGTTTAGAGGAGATATGAGGGGAAATGTTTTCACCCAGAGGGTGGTGGGAGTCTGGAACTCACTGCCTGAAAGAATGGTAGAGGCAGAAACTCTCACCACATTTAAAAAGTACTTGGAGATGCACTTGAAGTGCCGTAACCCACAGGATTACAGACCTGGTGGTGACAGGGAGAGGGGTGGGGGTGATGAATGTGGAGAGGGCAGTCCCATGGGGTGGTGGTCGAGGAGTGGTGGTTTTCGAGGTGACTGGGAGAGGGCCGGGGGTTCCGGTGTTGATGACCGAGGAGAGGTGGTCCTAGGAATGATTATTGCGGAGGGGGTCCCGGGAGGGAGAGGGGTCCTGGGGAAAGGGATCCCGGGTGGGGTGCTGAGGGTGATTATCATGGAGCAGGGAGTTGAGGATAGGGGGTCCCCGGAAGGGAGGGGATGTGAATTCACGCGGCACGAATGGGGTTGCAGTGGCTATCGTATTAAACTCCCCCCCCCCCCCCCCCTCCCTCAGCCCAAGACCACCCGATGTGGAGGAAGAGCATCCGGGAGGGCGCTGAGCACCTCGAGTCTCGTCGCCGAGAGCATGCAGAAACCAAGCGCAGGCAGCGGAAGGAGCGTGCGGCAAACCTGTCCCACCCACCCTTTCCCTCAACCACTGTCAGTCTCACCTGTGACTGAGACTGTAATTCCCGTATTGGACTGTTCAGTCACCTAAGAACTCACTTTTAGAGTGGAAGCAAGTCTTCCTCGATTTCGAGGGACTGCCTCATCATCACCATAGTCAGTCCCTCGGAATCGAGGAAGACTTGCTTCCAGTCTAAAAATGAGTCCTTAGGTGGCTGAACAGTCCAATACGGGAATTACAGTCTCTGTCACAGATGGGACAGATAACTTGAGAAAGGACATTCTTGCTATTGAGGGAGTGCAGCGAAGGTTCACCAGACTGATTCCTGGGATGGCGGGACTGACATATCAAGAAAGACTGGATCAACTGGGCTTGTATTCACTGGAGTTCAGAAGAATGAGAAGGGCTCTCATAGAAAGGTTTAAAATCTGACGGGTTTAGACAGGTTAGATGCAGGAAGAATGTTCCCAATGTTGGGGAAGTCCAGAACCAGGGGTCACAGTCTAAGGATAAGGGGTAAGCTATTTAGGACTGAGATGAGGAGAAACTTCTTCACCCAGAGAGTGGTGAACCTGTGGAATTCTCTACCACAGAAAGTTGTTGAGGCCAATTCACCAAATATATTCAAAAAGGAGTTAGATGAAGTCCTTACTAATAGGGGGATCAAGGGGTATGGTGAGAAAGCAGGAATGGGGTACTGAAGTTGCATGTTCAGCCATGAACTCATTGAATGGCGGTGCAGGCTCGAAGGGCCGAATGGCCTACTCCTGCACCTATTTTCTATGTTTCTATATCGCACGCTCCTTCTGCTGTCTGTGCTTGGTTTCTGCATGCTCTCGGCAACAAGACTCGAGATGCTCAGCGCCCTCCCGGATGCACTTCCTCCACTTAGGGCGGTCTTTAGCCAGGGACTCCCAGGTGTCAGTGGGGATGTTGCACTTTATCAGGGAGGCTTTGAGGGTGTCCTTGTAACATTTCCTCTGCCTATCTTTGGCTTATTTGCCGTGAAGGCATTCCAAGTCGAGCGCTTGCTTTGGGAGTCTCGTGTCTGGCATGCGAACAATGTGGCCTGCCCAGTGTGGTCAGTGCTTCGATGCTGGGGATGTTGGCCTGGTCGAGGACGTTAATGTTGGTGCGTCTGTCCTCCCAGGGGATTTACAGGATCTTGCGGAGACATCGTTGGTGGTATTTCTCCAGTGACTTGAGGTGTCTGCTGTACACGGTTCATGTCTCTGAGCCATACAGGAGGGCGGGTATTACTACAGCTCTGTCGACCATGAGTCGGCCTATGATGATGACACCCCCCACTCCCCCATAGCTCTGCAACTCAGCGATTCTACAAAAAACATTTTTAAATTGTGGTACCCTGTCGATAAAATCAGATTTAAAAAAAAAATGCACACATGCTGGAAACCTGAAATAAGAATAGCAAATGCTGGAAATATTCCTGTATTTTACAAGCGGCTGCAGTGCCAGCGGATTACTGCGGGTGGTGCTGCTGAGCTACTCTTGGCATTGGTCTCAGTGACTATACCACAGCAAGCATCATGCTCGGTACAGCCCAAAATTCATCTTATTGTTCAGATGTGAAAACTTTCATACGGAGTTTATACCAACAGAGGGAAATTCCTTGAATAGCTGGCAAAACAAATGGTTCCTTCCCAAGAAGAGTGTAGGGACATTCAGCCCATCGAATTTGCCCATCTTTATGGGAAGGAATGGTTTCGACCGTTTTTCCAACATCCGTCACCCACTGTCCCAGCCCCGCTTTGTCCCTCATCATCATCACATCGAAACAGGGCTCGACAGGGTAGATGCTGAGAGGCTTTTTCCCCCGGGCTGGGGAGTCGAGAACCAGGGGTCACAGTCTCAGAATAAGGGGTCGGCCATATAGGACTGAGATGGAGAGGAATTGCTTCACTCAGAGGGTGGTGAATCTTTGGGATTCTCTGCCCCAGAGGGCTGTGGAGACTCAGTCGTTGAATAAGTTCAAGGCCGAGATCGATAGATTTTTGGACTCTTAAGGAAATCAAAGGATATGGGGATCGGACGGGAAAGTGTTCAGGTCGAAGATCAGCCGTGATCTTATTAAATGGTGGAGCAGGCTCGAGGGGCCGAATGGCCGACTCCTGCTCCCATTTCTTATGTTCTCATGATGGTGATCCAATCCATAAGGAGGCCACATACTGATCGGATCATGAGTCTCAATGAAGGAGAGGAGCAGAGGGATCTGGGTGAACAGACACACACGTGACTGAGAGTAGCGACGCAGGTTAATAAGGCCATAAAAAGCAAAGCAAGCGCTGGGAATTGAAAAGCAGAGAAGTTCTGTTAAACTTGTATAGCATCTTGGTTAGACCACACTTGGAGCACTGTGCACAGTTCTGGTCTCCAGATTATGAAAAGGATATAGAGGCACTGGAGAAGGTGCTGAAAATGTTTACAAGGATGATAGTAGAACTGAGAGGTTATAACCATCAGGAAAGGATGAACAGGCCGGGGCTGTTTTCTCTAGAAAAGAGAAGGCTGGGGGTGACCTGATAGAGGTTGTTGAGATCATGAAGGGGGTTTGACAGGGTAAACATAGAGAAGATGTTTCCCCCTGTGGGGGAGAGCAGAACTAGGGACCATCAATATCAGACAGTCAGTAATAAATCCAATGGGGAATTCAGGAGAAACTTCTTTACCCAGAGAGCGGTGAGAATGTGGAACTCGCTGCCACAGGGAGGGGTTGAGGCGAATAGTATCGATGGATTTAAGGGGAAGCTGGATAAACACACGAGGGAGAAAGGCATAGAAGGATATGGTGATTGGGGGGGGGGGGGGATGGAGAGGGGTGGGAGGGGGCTGGTGTGGAGCATAAACCCCGGCACGGACCCGATGGGCCGAATGGCCTGTTTCTGGCCGTACAATGGTTACAGAACCGAGGCGGGTAATTTGGGAGTTAAGATACCAATCAGCCATGACGTGATGGATGGCGGAACCGGCTCAAGGGGCTGAAAGGCTTCCCGCTGTTCCTGTGCTTTGTTCCCGCACCATGGGGCCGAAATTGGCTTTATACCACTGCTGGTTACCGGCGGGGGAGGCGGATAACGGGTGGTAGCGGCCGACCGTCGACGGTAAGCGGCATCCGCGGCTGCGCAAAAACTCAGTCGGCTCTTTGGCAGAGGCGCCAAGAGCTAACGCTGCGCCGGTTATTGCCTCCCGCGTGGTGACATCATCCCGCGTGCAACGCCCACTTGGAGCCTCGAGCGCCACATTTAGTTTGAACATCGGCCTTCCCGGCAGGCGTTACAGCCTGGAAACATCATCATCATCGGCAGTCCCTCGAAGTGAGGCTGACTTACTTCCACACCAAAAAGGGATGAGTTCACAGGTGTTTCAATGAAGGAGCTAATATTCCGGATCCCGAACTACATCCTGAAGGGTGGAAGATGGCTGTGTGTGGATTTTTTTAACGTGGGGTGACCGTTGTACACCAGCCACCACACGGGGCTTGACAGAGCGAGGTCTGGGTCCAGTGGCAAGGGTTAACCAGGATGACTGGAGACCTGCTCTGCTGCACGGACCCAGTGCGCCCACATATCGCACAGTGTGGGCTGAGCCCGTGCTGCCCCTGGGCCCTCGCCTCTCCTGAGCCCCGAACTCTCGCCTCTCCTGGGCCCCGATCACGTCCCTCTACCAACACTTGCCTCTCCTTCGCCCCGACCTCGCCGCTCCTGCTGTACCTGCCCCGCACTGCAGTCAGCCGTCGCCCTCCTGCAGCAGCACGCGCTGCTCCCTGCAGTGGTATACCGTCGCACGCTGCTCCCTCCCATGGCTCCGGCCTGCTGATGGACATGCAGGCTGGGACCGCGCTAATTGGAAACAGTGGTGAGTAAACAGCGGGATTCGGGCGCAATCGGCCAGAGAGCACGCCAAGTGTTTCTCTTTATTTATTTCTTGAATTTTCCATCAGCTGTGACAGTGGGGAAGTGTGTGTGTGTGGGGGGGTGGGAGAAGTTCGAGGTTGTTTTTCTCCCTTCCCGTTTCCCAGCGAGCTCGGCGGCCTCCCGATGGGGAGATTCAGTCGGGCCCCGGAGCTCCCGCCCGAGGGTGAGTGTACATCGCCACCTTCTGGCGCCGCTCTCTCATCTTTGGCGGTTAAAAACTGAATCTGGACGTTGGAGCCGGCGCCTAACGCCCGGCGGTAAAATCAGCATCGGGCGGTGACACCGGCCCAAACACGGCGGGACCCGATTTCGCCCCCGATACATTTTACTGCAAAACTTGCCAATCGAGTTGCTGGCTGCTCAACTTACTTTTAGTTTCTGGATCTTTCCGGCCAGGGAGGAGTGCGTCCCCACATGCTGGAACAGCGAGGGCTTGAAGCGGATCCGGAGATTGGCCTTCTGTCGGTCACAGTGTTTCTGGAGAGAGAGAGAGAGAGAGAGAGAGAGAGAGAGAGAGAGAGACATCCGTTACCACCGCACACAGGATGCTTAATATAAGAACGTAAGAAATAGGAGCAGGCCCATTCGGCTCCTCGAGCCTGCTCTGCCATTCATTAAGATCATGACTGATCTCCACTTCCCTGCCCGCTCCCCATGACCCTTGACCCCCCTGCCCCGGCACCGCTGTTGGTCGGCTAGGTCCATCGCTGCTCCACCAGATTTTTGCAACGAAGTTAAAACAGAATTAAAATCTCAGAGTTATTGGTGGATATGCGCTGATCTCAAATAATATCCCAACCACAAGTACAGGTGTAATGTCCGAAATACGGAAACCTCGGGGCCGAGGCCGTTCCCGATTCCGGGTGTTTCTGGATTTCGGAACGTCTTCGCCTGGGCCGAGGTAGGTGGGGGTGGGGGGAGGTGTTCGGGGCGGGGGAAGGTCGTTGGGGGAGGTCAGGCGGAGGGGGAGGGGGCGGGTCGGGCAGGGAGGGCCGGGGCGGGGTCGGGTGGGGGCCGAGGAAGGGGCGGGGGTAGGGGTCGGGGAGGTCGGGCAGGGGGAGGGTCGGGCGGGGGGAGGGTCGGGCGGGGGAGTCCAGATTTCGGTTCATTTCCCGGAATACCCCGCCACGGATCGGCCCGGTATCCGGATTCTCGAACATTCCGAATTTCAGAACACTGGATTTCGGACGCTCAACCTGTACTGCAAAATTAGCCTTCCTATCAGAACCTTTCTAGAGAGAGAGATTTTAATCTGAATTTTCAAACACCAGTTAGGCTGGAGCACTGCGTGCAGTTCTGGTCACCACATTACAGGAAAGATGTGATTGCACTGGAGAGGGTACAGGGGAGATTTACGAGGATGTTGCCAGGATTGGAGAATTTTAGCTATGAGGAAAGATTGGATAGGCTGGGGTTGTTTTATTTGGAACAGAGGAGGCTGAGGGGAGATTTAATTGAGGTGTATAAAATTATGAGGGGCCTGGATAGAGTGGATAGGAAGGACCTGTTTTCCTTGGCAGAGGGGTCAACAACCAGGGGGCATAGATTTAAAGTAATTGGGGGGAGGTTTAGAGGGGATTTGAGGGGAAATGTCTTCACCCAGAGGGTGGTGAGGGTCTGGAACTCACGGCCTGAAAGGGTGGTAGAGGCAGAAACCCTCACCACATTAAAAAAGTACTTGGATGTGCACCTGAAGTGCCGTAACTTACAGGGCGACGGACCGAGAGTGGGAAAGTGGGATTAGGCTGGGTAGCTCTTTGTCGGCCGGCGCGGACACGATGGGCCGAATGGCCCTCCTTCTGCGCTGTAAATTTCTATGAAACAGTGACTAACTGCAACTGTTTAAAAACAAAAAAAATAAGATTGTCGGCATGGTGCCGTCTGTCTCCAGGGTACAGACCCGTGATCGCAACATCCCCCAGCCACTAGGGCGGTGAACGTTGGAGGCAGTGTGACAGTGTGGGACGAGGAACATTCTCCTGTCCCAGCCAGTAATGTACACCAAACACTCCACTCCTTACTTCAAACAGCCCGAAGCCGTGCCACTGTAATCACAAACCTCTCCTCAACTCGTGATCTCACAACAGCATTTAACACTGCCTCTGTCGTTCTCGGAAAGGAAGACTTGCATTTATATAGCGCCTTTCACAACCACCGGACGTCCCAAAGCGCTTTGCAGCCAATGAAGTACTTTTCGAAGTGTGGTCACTGTTGTAATGTAGGAAACCCGGCAGTCAATTTATGCACAGCAAGCTCCCATACACAGCAATGTGTAAAGGCCTGATAATCTGTGTTTTTGTTATGTTGATTGAGGGATAAATATTGGCCCCAGGGAGAACTCCTCCTGCTCTTATTTGAAATAGTAGCCGTGGGATCTTTTACGTCCACCTGAGAGAGCAGACAAGGCCTCGGTTTAACGTCTCATCCGAAAGACAGCACCTTCGACAGTGCGGCGCTCCCTCAGTCCTGCCCCTGCGACAGTGCGGCGCTCCCTCAGTACTGCCCCTCCGACAGCGCGGAGCTCCCTCAGTACTGCCCCTCCGACAGCGCAGAGCTCCCTCAGTACTGCCCCTCCGACAGTGCGGCACTCCCTCAGCACTGCCCCTCTGACAGCGCGGAGCTCCCTCAGCACTGCACTGGGAGTGGCCGCCTGGATTTATTTGCTCAAGTCCCTGGAGTGGGACTTGAACCCACAACCTACGGATTGAGAGGTGAGTGTGCTACCCACTGAGCCACAGCTGACACATCCCCCCTCTCACTGTGTGCCTTATTTTAGATGCACTGCAATGTTGCCGAGCCAGCGCTGATGAGTATGAATGACTCGGTCGATGCTGATGGACAGTATCAGGTGGTTGGGGCTCAGACTGAAATGAGATCACAGCGGGACCGAGAGGCCACACAGCACAAGCCCGGATTTGTACTGCCCGCATATACCTCGGGAGTTGCTTCAATCCAACACACAAAGTACTTTGATCAATTACATCAGACACACACACAAAGCAAGAAAAGACGTACTTCTTTTGCTCTCCATCTATTCATTTGCTGCTGTCGCAGTTGAGTTGACAGCCCAATTGCAGAAATAAAGCCCCCCTTGCCCAGAGTTCCTGCGTCATCCCAGCTGTGGCTCAGTGCGTAACACTCTCGCCTCTGAGTCAGAGGGTCGTAGGTTCAAGTCCCACTCCAGAGACCCGAGCCCATAAACTCCAATGTAGCACTGAGGGAGCGCCGCACTGTCGGAAGGTCAGTACTGAGAGAGTGCCGCACTGTCGGAGGGGCAGTACTGAGGGAGTGCCGCACTGTCGGAGGGGCAGTACTGAAGGAGTGCCGCACTGTCGGAGGGGCAGTACTGAGGGAGGGCCGCACTGTCGGAAGGACAGTACTGAGGGAGGGCTGCACTGTCGGAGGGGCAGTACTGAGGGAGCACTGCACTGTCGGAGGGGCAGTACTGAGGGAGCGCCGTGCTGAGGGAGGGCTGCACTGTCGGAGGGTCAGTACTGAAGGAGTGCTGCATTGTCGGAGTGCTGCACTGTCGGAGGGGCAGTACTGAGGGAGCGCCGTGCTGAGGGAGGGCTGCACTGTCGGAGGGTCAGTACTGAAGGAGTGCTGCATTGTCGGAGTGCTGCACTGTCGGAGGGGCAGCAGTGACGTTAAACTCTCTCAGGTGGATTTAATAGCTCCCAGGGCACTATTTCGAAGACGAGCAGGGTAGTTATCCCCGGTGTCCTCTACGATAGTTATCCCTTGACCAAAATCACCAAAACTGAGGGCAGGCGTCTCATGGCTGTTTGTGGGTTCTTGCTATTACTGCTGCGTTTCCCTACATTACAGAAAACAGTACTTCATGGGCTGAAACGTGCTTGAGGAGGTCCTGAGGTTGTGAAAGGCGCTACAGAAATGCAAGTCTCTCAAAATACACCGTGGTTGGTAAACCTGACATCACTGCCTTCTTTCGAAAAAAAAAAGTGAGAAAAGTCTGCAAGCAGGGACACAGAAATATCCGGACTTGCTCTCACACACACAAATATAGCCCCCACCACACACACAAATATAGCCCCCCCGTACACACACACAGAAATATATCCCCCCCCACACACACACACATATATAGCCCCCCCCACACACACAAATATAGCCCCCCCCACACACACACACAAATATAGCCCCCCCCACACACACAAATATAGCCCCCCCCCACACACACACAAATATAGCTCCCCCCCACACACACACACAAATATAGCCCCCCCCACACACACACACAAATATAGACCCCCCCGACACACACACACAAATATAGCCCCCCCCCACACACACACAAATATAGCTCCCCCCACACACAAATATAGCCCCCCCCAAACACACACAAATATAGCCCCCCACACACACACAAATATAGCCCCCCCCCAAACACACACAAATATAGACCCCCCCGACACACACACACAAATATAGCCCCTCCCCCACACACACACAAATATAGCTCCCCCCACACACAAATATAGCCCCCCCCCAAACACACACAAATATAGCCCCCCACACACACACAAATATAGCCCCCCCCCACACACACAAATATAGCCCCCCCCACACACACAAATATAGCCCCCCACACACACACAAATAGAGCCCCCCCCACACACACACAAATATAGACCCCCCCACACACACACACAAATATAGCACCCCCCCCACACACACAATAAAATAGCCCCCCACACACACACACAAATATAGCCCCCTCTACACACACACACAAATATAGCCCCCCACACACACACACAAATATAGCCCCCCCCCACACACACAATAAAATAGCCCCCCACACACACACAAATATAGCCCTCCACACACACACACAAATATAGCCCCCCCCCATACACACACAAATATAGCCCCCCCCCACACACACACAAATATAGCACCCCCCCCACACACACAATAAAATAGCCCCCCCACACACACACACAAATATAGCCCCTCCCCCACACACACACAAATATAGCCCCGCTCCACACACACACAAATATAGCCCCCCCCACACACACACACAAATATAGCCCCCCCCACACACACACAAATATAGCCCCCCCCCCACACACACACAAATATAGACCCCCGCACAAACACACACAAATATAGACCCCCGCACAAACACACACAAATATAGCCCCCCCCACACACACAAATATAGCCCCCCCCACACACACACAAATATAGCCCCCCCCCCCACACACACACACAAATATAGCCCCCCCGACACACACAAATATAGCCCCCCCCACACACACACACAAATATAGACCCCCCCGACACACACACACAAATATAGCCCCCCCCACACACACACAAATATAGCTCCCCCCACACACAAATATAGCCCCCCCCAAACACACACAAATATAGCCCCCCACACACACACAAGTATAGCCCCCCCCAAACACACACAAATATAGACCCCCCCGACACACACACACAAATATAGCCCCTCCCCCACACACACACAAATATAGCTCCCCCCACACACAAATATAGCCCCCCCCAAACACACACAAATATAGCCCCCCACACACACACAAATATAGCCCCCCCCCACACACACAAATATAGCCCCCCCCCACACACACAAATATAGCCCCCCCCCACACACACAAATATAGCCCCCCACACACACACAAATAGAGCCCCCCCCACACACACAAATATAGACCCCCCACACACACACACACAAATATAGCCCCCCCCACACACACACACAAATATAGCCCCCCCCACACACACACACAAATATAGCACCCCCCCCACACACACAATAAAATAGCCCCCCACACACACACACAAATATAGCCCCCTCCACACACACACACAAATATAGCCCCCCCCACACACACACAAATATAGCCCTCCACACACACACACAAATATAGCCCCCCCCCACACACACACAAATATAGCCCCCCCCCACACACACACAAATATAGCCCCCCCCAAACACACACACAAATATAGCCCCCCACACACACACACAAATATAGCCCCCCCCCCACACGCACAATAAAATAGCCCCCCACACACACACACAAATATAGCCCCCCCCACACACACACAAATATAGCCCCCCCCACACACACACACAAATATAGCCTCCCCCCACACACACACACAAATATAGCCTCCCCCACACACACACACACAAATATAGCCCCCCGCACAAACACACACAAATATAGCCCCCCCCCACACGCACAATAAAATAGCCCCCCGCACACACACACAAATATAGCCCTCCCTCACACACACACAAATATAGCCCCCCCCACACACACACAAATACAGCCCCCCCCACACACACACACAAATATGGCCCCCCGCACAAACACACACAAATATAGCCCCCCGCACACACACACAAATATAGCTCCCCCCAAACACACAAATATAGCCACCCCCACACACACACAAATATGGCCCCCCGCACAAACACACACAAATATAGCCCCCCGCACACACACACAAATATAGCTCCCCCCAAACACACAAATATAGCCCCCCACACACACACAAATATAGCCCCCCCCACACAAAAATATAGCCCCCCACACACACACAAATAGAGCCCCCCCCCACACACACACAAATATAGACCCCCTCACACACACAAATATAGCCCCCCCCCACACACACACACAAATATAGCACCCCCCCCACACACACAATAAAATAGCCCCCCACACATACACACAAATATAGCCCCCTCCACACACACACACAAATATAGCCCCCTACACACACACACAAATATAGCCCCCCCCACACACACACAAATATAGCACCCCCCCACACACACAGACAAATATAGCCCCCCCCCCCACACACACACACAAATATAGCCCCCCGCACACACACACAAATATAGCCCCCCCTCACACACACACACAAATATAGCCCCCCCCACACACACACAAATACAGCCCCCCCCACACACACACAAATATGGCCCCCCGCACAAACACACACAAATATAGCCCCCCGCACACACACACAAATATAGCCCCCCCCCAAACACACACAAATATAGCCCCCCACACACACACAAATATAGCCCCGCCCCCACACACACACAAATATAGTCCCCCCCCACACACACACAAATATAGCCCCACCCAAACACACACAAACATAGCCCCCCACACACACACAAATATAGCCCCCCCCACACACACAAATATAGCCCCCCCACACACACAAATATAGCCCCCCATACACACACAAATAGAGCCCCCCCCACACACACAAATAGAGCCCCCCCCCACACACACACAAATATAGCCCCCCCACACACACACACACACAAATATAGCCCCCCCCACACACACACACACACAAATATAGCCTCCCCCACACACACACAAATATAGCCCCCCCCACACACACACAAATATAGCCCCACCCCACACACACAAATATAGCACCCCCCCACACACACAAATATAGCCCCCCCACACACACAAATATAGCCCCCCCACACACACACAAATATAGCCCACCCCACACACACACAAATACAGCCCCCCCCACACACACACACAAATATAGCCCCCCCACACACACACAAATACAGCCCCCCCCCACACACACACAAATATAGCCCCTCCCACACACACACAAATATAGCCCCCCCCCCACACACACACAAATATAGCACCCCCCCACACACACACACAAATATAGCCCCCCCCACACACACGCAAATATAGCCCCCCCCCACACACACAAATATAGCCCCCCCACACACACACAAAGATAGTCCCCCCACACACACACAAAGATAGCCCCCCCACACACACACGCAAATATAGCCCCCTCCACACACAAATATAGCCCCTCCCACACACACACACAAATATAGCCCCTCCCACACACACACAAATATAGCCCCCCGCCACACACACAAATATAGCACCCCCCCACACAAATATAGCCCCCCCCACACACACGCAAATATAGCTCCCCCACCACACATACACAAATATAGCCCCCCCCACACACAAATATAGCCCCCCCCCACACACACACAAATATAACCCCCCCCCACACACACACAAATGTAGCCCCCCCACACACACACAAATATAGCCCCCCCGCGCACACACACAAATATAGCCTCCCCCACACATACACACAAATATAGCCCCCCCCCACACACACACACAAATATAACCCCCCCCACACACACACAAATGTACCCCCCCCACACACACACAAATATAGCCCCCCCGCACACACACACAAATATAGCCCCCCCCACACATACACACAAATATAGTCCCCCCACACACACATAAATATAGCCCCCCCACCACACACACACAAATATCGCCCCACACACACACACAAATATAGCCCCCCCCACACACACGCAAATATAGCCCCCCCCACACACACACAAATATAGCCCCCCCCCACACACACACAAATATAGCACCCGCCACACACACACACAAATATAGCCCCCCCCCCCACACACACAAATATAGCCCCCTCCACAAACACACAAATATAGCCCCCTCCACAAACACACAAATATAGCCCCCTCCACACACACACAACTATAGCCCCCCCCCACACACACACAAATATAACCCCCCCCACACACACACAAATATAGCCCCCCCCCACACACACAAATATAGCCCCCGACACACACACACAAATATAGCCCCCCCCACACACACACAAATATAGCCCCCTCCCACACACACACAAATATAGCCCCCTCCCACACACACAAATATAGCCCCCCCCACACACACACACAAATATAGCCCCCTCCCACACAAACACAAATATAGCCCCCCCCACACACACAAATATAGCCCCCCCCACACACACAAATATAGCCCCCCCACATACACACAAATATAGCCCCCCCGACACACACACAAATATAGCCCGCCCCACACACACAAATATAGCCCCCCCCACACACACACAAATATAGCCCCCCCCACACACACACAAATATAGCCCCCCGCACACACACACACAAATATAGCCCCCCCCACACACACGCAAATATAGCCCCCCCCACACACACACGCAAATATAGCCCCCCCCACACACACACAAATATAGCCCCCCCCCACACACATAAATATAGCCCCCCCCACACACAAACACAAATATAGCCCCCAACCCACACACACACACAAATATAGCCCCCCCCCACACACATAAATATAGCCCCCCACACACACACACAAATATAGCCCCCCCCACACACACACAAATATAGCCCCCCCCACACACACACACTAATATAGCCCCCCCCCCACACACACACAAATATAGCCCACCCCTACACACAAATATAGCCCACCCCCACACACACACAAATATAGCCCCCGCCACACACACACAAATATAGCCCCCGCCACACACACACAAATATAGCCCCCCCCGACACACACACAAATATAGCCCCCCCCACACACACAAATATAGCCACCCCCACACACACACACAAATATAGCCCCCCACACACACACACACACAAATATAGCCCCCCGCCACACACACACAAATATAGCCCCCCCGCACACACACAAATATAGCCCCCCCCCCACAAACACACACGCAAATATAGCGCCCCCCCCCCACACACACACAAATATAGCCCCTCCCACACACACACAAATATAGCCCCCCCCACACACACAAATATAGCACTCCCCCACACACACACACAAATTTAGCCCCCCCCACACACACGCAAATATAGCACCCCCCCACACACACGCAAATATAGCCCCCCCACACACACAAATATAGCCCCCCCACACACACACAAATATAGCCCCCTCCCACACAAACACAAATATAGCCCCCCACACACACAAATATAGCCCCACCCCCACACACACACAATATAGCCCCCCACCCCACACACACACAAATATAGCCCCACCCCCACACACACACAAATATAGCCCCCCCCACACACACACACACACAAATATAGCCCCCCCACACACACACACAAATATAGCCCCCCCACAAACACACACACAAATATAGACTCCCCCCACACACAAATATAGCCCCCCCACACACACACACAAATATAGCCCCCCCCCCACACACACACACACAATATAGCCCCCCCACAAACACACAAACAAATATAGCCCCCCCACACACACACACAAATATAGCCCCCCCACACACACACACACAAATATAGCCCCCCCACAAACACACAAACAAATATAGCCCCCCCACACACAAATATAGCCCCCCGCACACACAAATATAGCCACCCCACACACAAATATAGCCCCCCCCACACACACACACAAATATAGCCCCCCACCACACACAAATATAGCCCCCCCCACACACACACAAATATAGCCCCCCCAGACACACACACAAATATAGCCCCCCCACACACACACAAATATAGCCCCCCCCACACACACACACACAAATATAGCCCCCCCCACACACACACACAAATATAGCCCCCCACCACACACAAATATAGCCCCCCCCACACACACACACAAATATAGCCCCCCCACACACACACACAAATAAAGCCCCCCCGCACACACACAAATATAGCCCCCCCCACAAACACACACACAAATATAGCCCCCCCACACACAAATATAGCCCCCCCCCACACACACACAAATATAGCCCCCCACACACACACAAATATAGCCCCCCCCCCGACACACACAAATATAGCCCCCCACACACACACACAAATTTAGCCCCCCCCCACACACACACAAATATAGCCCCCCCCACACACACAAATATAGCCCCCCCCACACACACACACACAAATATAGACCCCCACACACACACACAAATATAGCCCACCCCACACACACACAAATATAGCCCCCCCCACACACACAAATATAGCCCTCCCCACACACACACACAAATATAGTCCCCCCCCACACACACAAATATAGCCCCCCCCACACACACACACACACAAATATAGCCCTCCCCACACACACACACAAATATAGTCCCCCCCCACACACACAAATATAGCCCACCCCACACACACACAAATATAGCCCCCCACACACACACAAATATAGCCCTCCCCACACACACACACAATATAGTCCCCCCCCACACACACAAATATAGCCCCCCCCACACACACACACAAATGTAGCCCCCCCCCACACACACACAAATATAGCCCCCCCCACACACACACACAAATATAGCCCCCCCGCACACACACACAAATATAGCCCCCCCCCCACACACACACAAATATAGCCCCTCCCACACACACACACAAATATAGCCCCTCCCACACACACAAATATAGCCCCCCCCCCCACACACACAAATATAGCCCCCCCCACACACACAAATATAGCCCCCCCCACACACACAAATATAGCCCCCCCCACACACACACACAAATATAGCCCCCCCCACACACAAATATAGCCCCCCCCACACACACACAAATATAACCCCCCCCACACACACACACAAATGTAGCCCCCCCACCACACACACACAAATATAGCCCCCCCAACACACACACAAATATAGCCCCCCCACACACACAAATATAGTCCCCCCACACACAAATATCGTCCCCCACATGCACACAAATATAGCCGCCCCCCCACACACACAAATATAGCCCCCCCCACACACACACACAAATATAGCCCCCCCCACACACATGCAAATATAGCCCCCCCCACACACACAAATATAGCCCCCCCACACACACACAAATATAGCCCCTCCCACACACACACAAATATAAGCCCCCCCACACACACACAAATATAGCCCCTCCCACACACACACAAATATAGCCCCTCCCACACACACACAAATATAAGCCCCCACACACACACACAAATATAGCCCCCCCCCACACACATGCAAATATAGCCCCCCCCACACACACAAATATAGCCCCTCCCACACACACACAAATATAGCCCCCCCCCACACACACACAAATATAGCCCCCCCACACACACACACAAATATAGCCCCCCCACAAACACACACACAAATATAGACTCCCCCCACACACAAATATAGCCCCCCCCACACACACACACAAATATAGCCCCCCCACACACACACACACAAATATAGCCCCCCCACAAACACACAAACAAATATAGCCCCCCCACACACAAATATAGCCCCCCCCACACACACACACAAATATAGCCCCCCCACAAACACACAAACAAATATAGCCACCCCACACACAAATATAGCCCCCCGCACACACAAATATAGCCCCCCCACACACAAATATAGCCCCCCCCACACACACACACAAATATAGCCCCCCACCACACACAAATATAGCCCCCCCCACACACACACACAAATATAGCCCCCCCAGACACACACACAAATATAGCCCCCCCACACACACACAAATATAGCCCCCCCCACACACACACACACAAATATAGCCCCCCCCACACACACACACAAATATAGCCCCCCACCACACACAAATATAGCCCCCCCCACACACACACACAAATATAGCCCCCCCACACACACACACAAATAAAGCCCCCCCGCACACACACAAATATAGCCCCCCCCACAAACACACACACAAATATAGCCCCCCCACACACAAATATAGCCCCCCCCCACACACACACAAATATAGCCCCCCACACACACACAAATATAGCCCCCCCCACACACACACAAATATAGCCCCCCCCCACACACACACAAATATAGCCCCCCCGCACACACACAAATATACCCCCCCCCACAAACACACACGCAAATATAGCCCCCCCCACACACACACAAATATAGCCCCTCCCACACACACACAAATATAGCCCCCCCCCACACACACAAATATAGCACCCCCCCACACACACACACAAATTTAGCCCCCCCCACACACACACAAATATAGCCCCCCCCACACACACAAATATAGCCCCCCCCACACACACACACACAAATATAGACCCCCACACACACACACAAATATAGCCCACCCCACACACACACAAATATAGCCCACCCCACACACACACAAATATAGCCCCCCCCACACACACAAATATAGCCCTCCCCACACACACACAAATATAGTCCCCCCCCACACACACAAATATAGCCCCCCCCACACACACAAATATAGCCCCCCCCCACACACACAAATATAGCCCCCCCCACACACACAAATATAGCCCACCCCACACACACACAAATATAGCCCCCCACACACACACAAATATAGCCCTCCCCACACACACAAATATAGCCCACCCCACACACACACAAATATAGCCCCCCACACACACACAAATATAGCCCTCCCCACACACACACACAAATATAGTCCCCCCCCACACACACAAATATAGCCCCCCCCACACACACACACAAATGTAGCCCCCCCCCACACACACACAAATATAGCCCCCCCGCACACACACACAAATATAGCCCCCCCCCACACACACACAAATATAGCCCCCCCCCACACACACACAAATATAGCCCCTCCCACACACACACACAAATATAGCCCCTCCCACACACACAAATATAGCCCCCCCCCCCACACACACAAATATAGCCCCCCCCCACACACACAAATATAGCCCCCCCCACACACACACACAAATATAACCCCCCCCACACACACACACAAATGTAGCCCCCCCACCACACACACACAAATATAGCCCCCCCAACACACACACAAATATAACCCCCCCCACACACACACACAAATGTAGCCCCCCCACCACACACACACAAATATAGCCCCCCCAACACACACACAAATATAGTCCCCCCACACACAAATATCGTCCCCCACACGCACACAAATATAGCCGCCCCCCCACACACACAAATATAGCCCCCCCCACACACACACAAATATAGCCCCCCCCACACACACACAAATATAGCCCCCCCCACACACACGCAAATATAGCCCCTCTCACACACACACACAAATATAGCCCCCCCCCCACACACACGAATATAGCCCCCCCCCACACACACAAATATAGCCCCCCCCCCACACACACAAATATAGCCCCCCCCACACACACACACACACAAATATAGTCCCCCCCACACACACAAATATAGCCCCCCCCCACACACACACAAATATAGCCCCTCCCACACACACGCAAATATAGCCCCCCCACACACACGCAAATATAGCCCCCCCCACACACACACAAATATAGCCCCCCCCACACACACGCAAATATAGCCCCCCCCCACACACACACAAATATAGCACCCCCACCACACACACAAATATAGCCCCCCCCCCACACACACACAAATACAGCCCCCCCCACACACACACAAATGTAACCCCCCCCACACACACACACAAATGTAGCCCCCCCCCACACACACACAAATATAGCCCCCCCGCACACACACACAAATATAGCCCCCCCCACAAACACACACACAAATATAGCCCCCCTCCACACACACAAATATAGCCCCCCCAACACACACACAAATATAGCCCCCCCAACACACACACAAATATAGCCCCCCCCACACACATAAATATAGCCCCCCCCCACACACACACAAATATAGCCCACCCCACACACAAATATCGCCCCCCCACACTCATACAAATATAGCCGCCCCCCCACACACACAAATATAGCCCCCCACACACACACACACACACAAATATAGCCCCCCCCACACACACGCAAATATAGCCTCCCCCACACACACGCAAATATAGCCCCTCCCACACACACACAAATATAGCCCCTCCCACACACACGCAAATATAGCCCCCCCCACACACACAAATACAGCCCCCCCCACACATACACAAATATAGCCCCCCCACACACACACACACAAATATAGCCCCCCCCACACAAACACAAAGATAGCCCCCCCACCACACACACAAATATAGCCCCCCCCACACACACAAATATAGCCTCCCCCACACACACACACAAATATAGCCCCCCCGCACACACACACACACAAATATAGCCCCCCCCGCACACACACACAAATATAGCCCCCCCGCACACACACACACACAAATATAGCCCCCCCCCGCACACACACAAATATAGCCTCCCCCCGCACACACACACAATTATAGCCCCCCCCCCCCCGTACACACACACAAATATAGCCCCCCCGCACACACACACACACAAATATAGCCCCCCCCCTGCACACACACAAGGAAGGATATACTTGCCATAGAGGGAGTGCACCGAAGGTTCACCAGACTGATTCTTGGGGTGGGGGGATTGTCCTAATAGGAGAGATTGAGCAGACTAGGCCTATATTCTCCAGAGTTTATAAGAGTGAGAGGTGATCTCATTGAAACATACAAAATTATTATAGGGCTTGACAGGGAGGGTGTTTCCCCCGGGCTGGGGAGTCTAGAACCAGGGGTCACAGTCTCAGGATAAGGGGTCGGCCATTTAGGACTGAGATGAGGAGTAATTTCTTCACTCAAAGGGTGGTGAATCTTTGGAATTCTCTGCCCCAGAGGCCTGTAGAGACTCAGTCGTTGAGTATATTCAAGGCTGAGATCGATACATTGTTGGATATTAAAGGATATGGGGACAGTGCAGGAAAGTGTTGAGGTAGAAGATCAGCCATGATCTCATTGAATGGTGGAGCGGGCTCGAGGGGCCGAATGGCCGACTCCTGCTCCTAATTCGTATGTTCTTAATATCCTTCCCTAAAGGACATGAGTGAACCAGATGGGTTTTTAAGACAATCCGGTAATTACATTGTCACCATTACTGATATCAGCTTTTCCCCAAATTTGCAGATGACACAAAGATTAGTGGGAAAGCGGGTTGTGTAGAGGACACAGAGAGGCTGCAAAGAGATTTAGATAGGTTAAGCGAATGGGCTAAGGTTTGGCAGATGGAATACAATGTCGGAAAATGTGAGGTCATCCACCTTGGGGAAAAAAAAACAGTAAAAGGGAATATTATTTGAATGGGGAGAAATTACAACATGCTGCGGTGCAGAGGGACCTGGGGGTCCTTGTGCATGAAACCCAAAAAGTTAGTTTGCAGGTGCAGCAGGTAATCAGGAAGGTGAATGGAATGTTGGCCTTCATTGCGAGAGGGATGGAGTACAAAAGCAGGGAGGTCCTGCTGCAACTGTATAGGGTATTGGTGAGGCCGCACCTGGAGTACTGCGTGCAGTTTTGGTCACCTTACTTAAGGAAGGATATACTAGCTTTGGAGGGGGTACAGAGACGATTCACTAGGTTGATTCCAGAGATGAGGGGGTTACCTTATGACGATAGATTGAGTAGACTGGGTCTTTACTCGTTGGAGTTCAGAAGGATGAGGGGTGATCTTATAGAAACATTTAAAATAATGAAAGGTACAGACAAGATAGAGGCAGAGAGGTTGTTTCCACTGGTCGGGGAGACTAGAACTAGGGGGCACAGCCTCAAAATACGGGAGAGCCAATTTAAAACCGAGTTGAGAAGGAATTTCTTCTCCCAGAGGGTTGTGAATCTGTGGAATTCTCTGCCCAAGGAAGCAGTTGAGGCTAGCTCATTGAATGTATTCAAGTCACAGATAGATAAGATTTTTAACCAATAAAGAAATTAAGGGTTACGGGGAGTGGGCGGGTAAGTGGAGCTGAGTCCACGGCCAGATCAGCCATAATCTTGTTGAATGGTGGAGCAGGCTCGAGGGGCCAGATGGCCTACTCCTGTTCCTAATTCTTATATTCTTATGTTAATAAAGAATTCTATCATATTATGGTCATTCTTCCCCAAGGGGCCTCGCACAACAAGATTGCTAATTAGTCCTTTCCCATTACACATCACCCAGTGTAGGATGGCCAGCTCTCTAGTTGGTTCCTTGACATATTGGTCTAAAAAACTATCCCTAATACACTCCAGTAAATCCTCCTCCACCGCATTGCTACCAGTTTGGTTAGCCCAATCAATAAGTAGATTAAAGTCACCCATGATATCTGCTGTACCTTTATTGCACGCATCCCTTATTTCTTGTTTGATGCTGCCCCCAACCTCACTACTACTGTTTGGTGGTCTGTACACAACTCCCACTAGTGTTTTCTGCCCTTTGGTATTCCGTAGCTCCACCCATACCGATTCCACATCATCCAAGCTGATGTCCTTCCTTACTATTGCATTAATTTCCTCTTTAACCAGCAACACCACCCCGCCTCCTTTTCCTTTCTGTCTATCCTTCCTAAATGTTGAATACTTCTGGATGTTGAGTTCCCAGCCTTGTTCACCCTGGAGCCATGTCTCCGTGATGCCAATTACATCATATCCGTTAACTGCTATTTGTGCAGTTAATTCGTCCACCTTATTCCGAATACTCCTCGCATTGAGGCACAGAGCCTTCAGGCTTGTCTTTTTAACACACTTTGCCCCTTCAGAATTTTGCTTAATGTGGCCCTTTTTGCTTTTTGCCTAGGTTTCTCTGCCCTCCACTTTTACTTTTCTTCTTTCTATCTTTTGCTTCTGCCCCCATTCTACTTCCCTCTGTCTCCCTGCATAGGTTCCCATCCCCCTGCCATATTAGTTTAACTCCTCCCCAACAGCAATTGCAAACACTCGCCCTAGGACATTGGTTCCGGTCCTGCCCAGGTGCAGACCGTCCAGTTTGTACTGGTCCCACCTCCCCCAGAACCGGTTCCAATGTCCCAGGAATTTGAATCCCTCCCTTCTGCACCACTCCTCAAGCCACGTATTCAACTGAGCTATCCTGCGATTCCTACTCTGACTAGCACATGGCACTGGTAGCAATCCTGAGATTACTACTTTTGAGGTCCTACTTTTTAATTTAGCTCCTAGCTCCCTAAATTCGTCTCGTAGGATCTCATCCCGTTTTTTTTACCTATATCGTTGAGACCTATATGCACCACGACAACTGGCTGTTCGCCCTCCCTTTTCAAAATATCCTGCACCCGCTCCGAGACATCCTTGACCCTTGCACCAGGGAGGCAACATACCATCCTGGAGTCTCGGTTGCGGCCGCAGAAACGTCTATCTATTCCCCTTACAATAGAACCCCCTATCACTGTAGCTCTCCCACTCTTTTTCCTGCCCTCCTGTGCAGCAGAGCCAGCCACGGTGCCATGAACTTGGCTGCTGCTGCTCTCCCCTGATGAGTCATTCCCCTCAACAGTACCCAAAGCGGTGCATCTGTTTTGCAGGGGGCTGACCGCAGGGGACCCCTGCACTACCTTCCTTGCACTGCTCTTCCTGTTGGTCACCCATTCCCTATCTGGCTGTGGACCCTTTACCTGCGGTAAGACCAACTCGCTAAACGTGCAATTGACATAATTCTCAGCATCGTGGATGCTCCAGAGTAAATTCACCCGCAGCTCCAGTGCCGCAATGCAGTCTGTCAGGAGCTGCAGGCGAATGCATTTCCCGCACATGTAGGCGTCAGGGACACTGTGTCCCTGACTTCCCACATAGTACAGGAGGCGCTTGGGACGTTTTACTGTGTCAAAGTGCTATGTGAATGCGAGTTCTTGTTGTAGTAGTCCCGAAATAGGGATTTTAAAAAAAAGGCAAAAAAATAAAAGTGCCTGCACATAGTTATAAGAAGCTTCCTGTTCTGGCTCGGATCCCAACAAATCCTGCTTGAAGCACTCATTAGCGACTGTTTATATATCTGATAAGCTTCAGAGCTGCTTATCTGTAACTTTATCCGCTGCAGATTCCGCTCCTGCTCTCCCACAGGTTATGCTTCCAATTACTGTTGCTCACTTTGCCTCATCCTCTCTTCCCAGATCATAAAAATAAAACTCTCATAGCTCCCATCCATCAACAAGACCACGGGATAATCGATGGACGATGAAACATCTGAAAGGGCCACAGGGAGTCTCCGTGGGTTGTATGCCTTAGAATTAAGGGTGTGTTCCCTGGAATTTAGAAGACTTGGATTTATATAGCCCCTTTCACTGAACGTCTCAAAACGCTTTACAGCCAATGACGTACTTTTGGGGTGTCATCACTGTTGCAATGTGGGAAACACGGCAATTTGCACACAGCAAGCTCCCACACACAGCAATGTGATAATGACCAGATAATCTGTTTTTTTATGATGTTCATTGAGGGATAAATATTGGCTAGGACACGGGGAGACCTCCCCTGCTCTTCTTCAAACTAGTGACCGTGGGATCTTTTACATCCACCTGAGAGAGCAGACGGGGCCTCGGTTTAATGTCTCATCCCAAAGACGTCAGCTCCGACAGTGCGGTGCTCCCTCAGTACTGCCCCTCCGACAGTGCGGCGCTGCCTCAGCACTGCCCCTCCGACAGTGCACCACTCCCTCAGTACTGCCCCTCCGACAGTGCACCACTCCCTCAGTACTGCCCCTCCGACAGTGCGGCGCTGCCTCAGCACTGCCCCTCCGACAATGCAGCGCTCCCTCAGTACTACCCCTCCGACAGTGCACCACTCCCTCAGTACTGCCCCTCCGACAGTGCGCCGCTCCCTCAGCACTGCCCCTCCGACAGTACACCACTCCCTCAGCACTGCCCCTCCGACAGTGCACCACTCCCTCAGTACTGCCCCTCCGACAGTGCAGCGCTCCCTCAGCACTGCCCCTCGGACAGTGCGGTGCTCCCTCAGTACTGCCCCTCCGACAGAGCGGTGCTCCCTCAGTACTGCCCCTCCGACACTGCAGCCCTTCCTCAGTACTGCCCCTCCGACACTGCAGCTCTCCCTCAGCACTGCCCCTCCGACAGTGCGCCGCTCCCTCAGCACTGTCCCTCCGACAGTGCGCTGCTCCCTCAGCACTGCCCCTCCGACAGTGCGGTGCTCCCTCAGTACTGCCCCTCCGACAGTGCGGTGCTCCCTCAGTACTGCCCCTCCGACAGTGCGGCGCTCCCTCAGTACTGCCCCTCCGACAGCCCCGCTCCCTCAGCACTGCCCCTCCGACAGTCCGGCGCTCCCTCAGTACTGCCCCTCCGACAGCCCCGCTCCCTCAGTACTGCCCCTCCGACAGTGCGGTGCTCCCTCAGTACTGCCCCTCCGACAGCCCCGCTCCCTCAGTACTGCCCCTCCGACAGTGCGGCGCTCCCTCAGTACTGCCCCTCCGACAGCCCCGCTCCCTCAGCACTGCACTGGAGCATCAGTCTAGGTTGATGAAGGTTAAGGGGTGATCTGATCGAAGTTGTTGGAGAATTAAGGGAACAGATAGGGTTGAGAGAGAGATACTATTCCCACTGGTTGGGGATTCTAGGTCGAGGGGGCTCAGTCTAAAGCTTAGAGCCAGAGCTTTCAGGAGTGAAATTAGGGAACACTTCTACACACAAAGGGTATTAGAAGTTCGGAACTCTCTTCCGCAAACAGCAAATGATGCTGGGTCAATTGTTAATTTTAAATCAGAAATTGGCAGCTTTTTGTGAATCAAAGGTATTAAGGGATATGGGGCAAAGGCGGGTAGAGGGAGTTAGGTCTCAAATGAGCCGTGATCAAAGGCGGAACAGACTCGAGGGGCTGAATGGCCTCCTCCTGCTCCTATGTTGTTCTCTCCCCAGGGATTGACTCCGTCCCTTTCAAAATAACCTCCTCATATAAAGCCACTCTCATCCTCGCTGTCCTTGCAAACTAACCCCCCGGCCCCTCCCTCCACCACTTCCAATCTCCCCTTTCCTCTGCAAAGTCCATGAAGGTCTTGTTCTTTCACCAAATCAGTGGCAGCAGCTGCTCTGCTGGTTGTGACAGATTCCACAGTCCTACAGCAGACCAGGGGAGTTCACCCTGGTCTCCTGGGGACAATATTCCTCCCTCAACCAACACCACCAAAAACAGATCAACACATAACCTTGTTCTGTTGATGGCATCTTATTATAGAATCTTTCGGCACAGAAGGAGGCCATTCGGCCCATCATTTCTGTGTCAGAACATTGAAAGTGCTCTTCAATTAGTCCTACAGCCCACCACCAGCCCCCCACCCCCCCGCACTGCTCTTTGCCCCATAGCCCTGTAAATATATCCAATTCCCTTTTGAAAGCTACCATTGAATCTGCTTCCACCACCCTTTCAGACAACAACAAACAACTTGTATTTATATAGCACCTTTAACATAGTAAAACATCCCAAGGCGCTTCACAGGAGTGTTATAAGACAAAAAATTGACACCGAGCCACATAAGTAGGAATTACGGCAGGCGACCAAAAGCTTGGTCAAAGAGGGAGGTTTTCAGAAGCGTCTTTAAAGGAGGATGGAGAGGCGGAGGGAGTTCCAGAGCTTGAGGCCCAGGCAGCAGAAGGCACGCCCACCGATGGTGGAGCGATTATAATCAGGGATGCTCAAGAGGGCAGAATTAGAGGAGCGCAGATATCTCCGCGGAGTTGTGGGGCAGGAGGAGATTACAGAGATAGGGAGGGTGCGAGGGCCATGGAGGGATTTATAAACAAGGATGAGAATTTTGAAATCAAGGCGTTGCTTAACCGGGAGCCAGTGTAGGTCAGTGAGCACAGGGGGCGATGGGTGAGCAGGACTCGGTGCGAGTTAGGACACGGGGCAGTAAGCACAGGGGGTGATGGGTGAGCGGGACTCAGTGCGAGTTAGGACATGGGGCACAGGGGGTGATGGGTGAGTGGGATTTGGTGCGAGTTCGGACACGGGGCAGCAAGCACAGGGGGTGATGGATGAGCGGGACTCGGTGCGAGTTAGGACACGGGGCACAGGGGGTGATAGGTGAGCGGGACTTGGTGCGAGTTAGGACACGGGGCACAGGGGGTGATAGGTGAGTGGGACTGGGTGTGAGTTAGGACACGGGCTGCCGAGTTTTGGATCATCTTAAGTTTACGTGGGGTAGAACGTGGGAGGCCAGCCAGGAGTACGTTGGAGTAGTCATGTCTGGAGATAACAAAGGCCCGGATGAGAGCTTCAGCGCATTTCAGGTCACAATACACCGTGTAAAAAACAATCCTTATCTCTCCCGCCATCATGTTGTGCTGAAAATGGCCCGTGTGTGTGTACGTCAACATAAAACAGCACTCAAAGTAAATCACCGCACACAAAGTGTTTGGAGGTACCAGGCTCTACATTAGTTCCTGTCTAATTGAGAAAGCTTTCCCAAAATGTGCCAACGACGGATTGTAAATCGAGGAAAGGCCAATAAATAAGTGTGGATGTGCTCACCTCCCACAGCGAGAACACTCAGATTAGCATCAATCAGCCACTACTGAGGGGGCAGCACGGCTGTAAAATAGTGCTGCAGAATTCTGAATGCAAATGACTTCAGGGAGTCTGCCGCTGACTTGATTTACAAATATCCGTCACATCACGGAAAGCAAGGCATTAAACAAAAATCACTCAAGTCTCAACAGATTCCCCCGGCCAATGAACGATGTGTTGCTGCTGACCGAGGACTGCAGATGGCCATTTCCTCCTTCCCTTCCTCAGCTGTCAGCCACAGCTCAGTGGGCAGCACACTCGCCTCGGAGTCGGAAGGTTGTGGGTTCAAGTCCCGCTCCAGGGACTCGAGCACAGAAGTCTAGGCTGACGCTCCCAGTGCAGTGCTGAGGGAGTGCTGCACTGTCGGAGGGGCAGTAATGAGGGAGTGCTGCACTGTCGGAGGGGCAGTACCGAGGGATCTCTGCACTGTCGGAGGGGCAGTACAGAGGGTGTGTTGTACTGTCGGAGGGGCAGTATTGAGGGAGCGCCGCATTGTCGGAGGGGCAGTACAGAGGGAACGCTGCACTGTCGGAGGTGCAGTACTGAGGGAGCACCGCACTGTCGGAGGGGCAGTACTGAGGGAGTGCTGCACTATCGGAGGGGTAGTACTGAGGGAGCACTGCACTGTCGGAGGGGCAGTACTGAGGGAGTGCCGCACTGTCGGAGGGGTAGTACTGAGGGAGCACTGCACTGTCGGAGGGGCAGTATTGAGGGAGCGCCGCATTGTCGGAGGAGCAGTACAGAGGGAACGCCGCACTGTCGGAGGTGCAGTACTGAGGGAGCACCGCACTATCGGAGGGGCAGTACTGAGGGAGCGCTGCACTGTCGGAGATGCCGTCTTTCGGCTGAGACATTAAACCGTGGCCCCATCTGCTCTCTCAGGTGGACGTAAAAGATCCCACGGCCACTATTTCGAAGAAGAGCAGGGGAGTTCTCCCCGATGTCCTGGGGCCAATAGTTATTCCTCAATCAACATCATTAAAAACAGATTATCTGGTCACTATCACATCGCTGTTTGTGGGAGCTTGCTGTGCGTAAATTGCCTGCCGCCTTTCCCACATTACAACAATGACTGCACTTCGATTGCTGCAGTCACCTTCTCCATAGGTGGAAGATTAAAGCATCCCCATCATAAGAACATAAGAATTAGGAACAGGAGTAGGCCATCTAGCCCCTCGAGCCTGCTCCGCCATTCAAAAAGATCATGGCTGATCTGGCCGTGGACTCAGCTCCACTTACCCGCCCGCTCCCCATAACCCTTAATTCCCTTATTGGTTAAAAATCTATCTATCTGTGATTTGAATACATTCAATGAGCTAGCCTCAACTGCTTCCTTGGGCAGAGAATTCCACAGATTCACAACCCGCTGGGAGAAGAAATTCCTTCTCAACTTGGTTTTAAATTGGCTCCCCCGTATTTTGAGGCTGTGCCCCCTAGTTCTAGTCTCCCCGACCAGTGGAAACAACCTCTCTGCCTCTATCTTGTCTATACCTTTCATTATTTTAAATGTTTCTATAAGATCACCCATCATCCTTCTGAACTCCAACGAGTAAAGACCCAGTCTACTCAATCTATCATCATAAGGTAACCCCCTCATCTCCGGAATCAGCCGAGTGAATCGTCTCTGTACCCCCTCCAAAGCCAGTATATCCTTCCTTAAGTAAGGTGACCAAAACTGCACGCAGTACTCCAGGTGTGGCATCACCAATTCCCTGCACAGTTGCAGCAGGACTCCCTGCTTTTGTACTCCATCCCTCTCGCTGTAAAGTCCTGTCCCCTCAGTACAGATTCACACGAGGCATGTAGTGAAGTCAAGGTCACTCTGGACCTGCACCTTTTATTTCACAGCTCTGGAATGCTGCACTTGCCTGAGACCTGTGCTTATATACCTGTCTCTTGCAAGTACACCCCCGGTGGTAAGGTATGCTGGTGGTTACAGGTCATATCTTATTACAGTAATGTATAGCATGTTGGGATACAGTTATATATAATAATGTAAGATACATGACACTCGCAATGAAGGCCAACATTCCATTCACCTTCCTGATTACCTGCTGCACCTGCAAACTAACTTTTTGGGATTCATGCACAAGGACCCCCAGGTCCCTCTGCACCGCGGCATGTTGTAATTTCTCCCCATTCAAATAATATTCCCTTTTACTGTTTTTTTCCCCAAGGTGGATGACCTCACATTTTCCGACATTGTATTCCATCTGCCAAACCTTAGCCCATTCGCTTAACCTATCTAAATCTCTTTGCAGCCTCTCTGTGTCCTCTACACAACCCGCTTTCCCACTAATCTTTGTGTCATCTGCAAATTTTGTTACACTACACTCTGTCCCCTCTTCCAGGTCATCTATGTATATTGTAAACAGTTGTGGTCCCAGCACCGATCCCTGTGGCACACCACTAACCACCGATTTCCAACTCAAAAAGGCCCCATTTATCCCGACTCTCTGCTTTCTGTTAGCCAGCCAATTCTCTATCCATGCTAATACATTTCCTCTGACTCCGCGTAACTTTATCTTCCGCAATAACCTTTTGTGTGGCACCTTATCGAATGCCTTTTGGAAATCTAAATACACCACATCCATCGGTACACCTCTATCCACCATGCTCATTATATCCTCAAAGAATTCCAGTAAATTAGTTAAACATGATTTCCCCTTCATGAATCCATGTTGCGTCTGCACTATTCCTATCTAGATGTCCCGCTATTTCTTCCTTAATGATAGCTTCAAGCATTTTCCCCACTACAGATGTTAAACTAACCGGCCTATAGTTACCTGCCTTTTGTCTTCCCCCTTTTTTAAACAGAGGCGTCACATTAGCTGCTTTCCAATCCGCTGGTACCTCCCCAGAGTCCAGAGAATTTTGGTAGATATATAACGAATGCATCTGCTATAACTTCCGCCATCTCTTTTAATACCCTGGGATGCATTTCATCAGGACCAGGGGACTTGTCTACCTTGAGTCCCATTAGCCTGTCCAGCACTACCTCCCTAGTGATAGTGATTGTCTCAAGGTCCTCCCTTCCCACATTCTTGTGACCAGCAATTTTTGGCATGGTTTTTGTGAAGACCGAAGAAAAATAATTGTTTAATGTCTCAGCCATTTCCACATTTCCCATTATTAAATCCCTCTTCTCATCTTCTAAGGGACCAACATTTACTTTAGTCACTCTCTCCCGTTTTATATATCGGTAAAAGCTTTTACTATCTGTTTTTGTGTTTTGTGCAAGTTTACTTTCGTAATCTATCTTTCTTTTCTTTATTGCTTTCTTAGTCATTCTTTGCTGTCGTTTAAAATTTTCCCAATCTTCTATTTTCCCACTAACCTTGGCCATCTTATACGCATTGGTTTTTAATTTGATACTCTCCTTTATTTCCTTGGTTATCCACGGCTGGTTATCCCTTCTCTTACCGCCCTTCTTTTTCACTGGAATATATTTTTGTTGAGCACTATGAAAGAGCTCCTTAAAAGTCCTCCACTGTTCCTCAATTGTGCCACCGTTTAGTCTGTGTTTCCAGTCTACTTTAGCCAACTCTGCCCTCATCCCACTGTAGTCCCCTTTGTTTAAGCATAGTACGCTCGTTTGAGACACTACTTCCTCACCCTCAATCTGTATTACAAATTCAACCATACTGTGATCACTCATTCCGAGAGGATCTTTTACTAGGAGATTGTTTATTATTCCTGTCTCATTACACAGGACCAGATCTAAGATAGCTTGCTCCCTTGTAGGTTCTGTAACATACTGTTCTAAGAAACAATCCCGTGTGCATCCTCAAGGCTACCCCAGGCGATTTGATTTGACCAATCGATATGTCGGTTAAAATCCCCCATGATTACTGCCGTTCCTTTTTCCCATGCCTCTATTATTCCCTTATTATTGTCCGCCCCACCGAGAAGTTATTATTTGGGTGCCTACAAACTACGCCCACCAGTGACTTTTTTCCCTTACTATCTCTAATCTCCACCCACAATGATTCAACATTTTGTTCATTAGAGCCAATATCATCTCTCACAACTCCCCTGATATCATTCTTTATTAACAGAGCTACCCCACCTCCTTTCCCTTCTTGTCTATCCTTGTAAATTGTCAGATACTCCTGTATGTTTAATTCCCAGTCTTGGCCACCCTGCAACCACATTTCTGTATTGGCCACCAAATCATACCCATTTGTAATGATTTGTGCCGTCAACTCATTTTCTTTATTTCGAATGCTGCGTGCGTTTAGGTAGTGTTTTAATACTAGTTTTGAAACAATGATTTTTCGTTTTGACCCCTTCTGCAGCCCTTTATATTCACACATATTGTCCCTTCCTATCACCTTGTGGTTTACACTTACCCCAGTGCTACTCTGCTCTGTTGCCTCCTGCCTTTTGCATTCTTTCTTGGTGTCCTCTTCATCTGCGCTCTCACCCACTTTAACTAGCTCAGAGCCCTCTCCTGGGTTCCGAATACTCCTCGCATTGAGGCACCGAGCTTTCAGGCTTGCCTTTTTATTACACTTTGACCCTTTAGAATTTTGCTGTACATTGGCCCTTTTTGTTTTTTGCCTTGGATTTCTCTGCCCTCCACTTTTACTCATCTCCTTTCTGTCTTTTGCTTTTGTCTCCATTTTGTTTCCCTCTGTCTCCCTGCATTGGTTCCCATCCCCCTGCCATATTAGTTTAACTCCTCCCCAACAGCACTAGCAAACACTCCCCCGAGGAAATTGGTTCCGGTCCTGCCCAGGTGCAGACCATCCAGTTTGTACTGGTCCCACCTCCCACAGAACCGGTTCCAATGCCCCAGGAATTTGAATCCCTCCCTGCTGCACCACTGCTCAAGCCACGTATTCATCTGAGCTATCCTGCGATTCCTACTCTGACTAGCATGTGGCACTAGTAGCAATCCCGAGATTACTACTTTTGAGGTCCTACTTTTTAATTTAGCTCCTTAAATTCGTCTCGTAGGACCTCATCCCTTTTTTTTACCTATGTCGTTGGTCCCAATGTGCACCACGACAACTGGCTGTTCTCCCTCCCTTTTCAGAATGTCCTGCACCCGCTCCGAGACATCCTTGACCCTTGCACCAGGGAGGCAACATACCATCCTGGAGTCTCGGTTGCAGTCGCAGAAACGCCTATCAATTCCCCTTACAATTGAATCCCCTATCACTATCGCTCTCCCACTCTTTTTCCTGCCCTCCTGTGCAACAGAGCCAGCCACGGTGCCATGAACTTGGCTGCTGCTGCCCTCCCCTGATGAGTCATCCCCCTCAACAGTACTCAAAGCGGTGGATCTGTTTTGCAGGGGGATGACCACAGGGGACCCCTGCACTACCTTCCTTGCACTGCTCTTCCTGCTGGTCTTCCATTCCCTCGCTGGCTGTGGACCCTTCATCTGCGGTAAGACCAACTCGCTGCACATGCTACTTATGTCATTCTCAGCATCGTGGATGCTCCAGAGTGAATCCACCCTCAGCTCCAAATCCGCAACGCGGTCCGTCAGGAGCTGGAGGCGGATACACTTCCCGCACACGTGGTCGTCAGGGACACCGGAAGTGTCCCTGAGTTCCCACGTGGTACAGGAGGAGCATATCACGTGACCGAGCTCTCCTGCCATGACTTAACCCTTAGATACACTTAAATTGGCGATAACAATGTTAACAGGTTACTTACTGATACAAAAAAGAAAATCTACTCACCAATCACTTACCCCTTTGGCTGTGACGTCACCTTTTGATTTCTTCCTACATCTTTTTTGCTTTTTCTCCTGGCTGGAGCTGCACAAGCCGGGCCTCTTATAGGCCTCACCACGCACCCCGGACTCCCGCTGCTCGAACTGCCGCTCCTTCTCCGACATTGGGCCTCTTATAGGCCTCACCACGCACCCCGGACTCTCGCTGCTCGAACTCATGTGACTGTGGAGCTCCTAATCAGACCCTGGAGCACATCATTGAGCATTGCCCTCAGAGGGAATTCGCAGGCAGCCTCCAAGATATCCACGCTGTTACACCGGGAGCTTCGGCCTGGATATCCAACTTGGGATATTGACATTTGATTTGCTATCACCGTATGAAAGAAGACTACACTTCAAAAGTACTTCATTGGCTGCAAAGCACTTTAAGAGGTCCAGTGGTCGTGAAAGGCACTATATAAATGCTCTCCTGCTTTGGAGTCCACAGGTGCAGGAGTCCCACTAATTAAATAGGCTCGGGAGGACCAGGATCTCCCACATTTATGTTGAACAAGACCAGATCTGGGTTAGATGTCAGGAGGTGGGTCTTTTCCCAGAGAACAGTGGGCCTCTGGAACAGGCTGCCGCCTCGTGTAGTGGACGCAATCCCTTTGAGCGAGAGCTGGGCCTATCTATTACAGAAGGTAGGCACTGCAGGGAATTCAGGGCCTGAGTGATCACCTGGGCTAGTTTAGATCACCGAGATGAATTGCTGAGAGTTTTTTCCCAAATAGTCCTGGGTTTTTTTAATCTGTTTTTGCCTCTTCCAGGAGATCACAGGGTTTCAGGACGGGGTGGAGTGTATATATTGTGATACACACGGTATCGCAATTGTGTGGGACAGGCTCGATGGGCCAGAGGGTCTTTACCTGTCTGTCATTGTTTGTATGTTAACTCATTCAAAAGCTCATTCTTCACTTACGAACCTAGACAAGTGTCATAAGAACATAAGAAATAGGAGCAGGAGTAGGCCATCTGGCCCCTCGAGCCTGCTCCGCCATTTAATAAGATCATGGCTGATCTGGTCATGGACTCAGCTCCACTTCCCTGCCCGCTCCCCTTAAACCTTCATTCCCTTATCGCTCAAAAATCTGTCTATATCCACCTTAAATATATTCAATGACCCAGCCTCCACAGCTCTCTGGGGCAGAGAATTCCAAAGATTCACGACACTCTGAGAGAAGAAATTTCTCCTCATCTCCGTTTTAAATGAGCGAACCCTTATTCTGAAACTATGCCCCCTAGTTCTAGATTCCCCCACGAGGGGAAACATCCTCCCTGCATCTACCCTGTCCAGCCCCCCTCAGAATCTTAAACGTTTCACTAAGATCACCTCTCATTCTTCTAAATTCCTTTCCTCATAAGACAACCCCTTCATCTCAGGAATCAGTTTTGGTCTCCTTACCTAAGAAAGGATATACTCGCCATAGAGGAAGTGCAGCGAAGGTTCACCAGACTGATTCCTGGGATGACAGGACTGTCACATGAGGAGAGATTGGGTCGACTGGGCCTGTATTCACTAGAGTTTAGAAGAATGAGAGGGGATCTCATTGAAAAGTATAGAATTCTGACAGGGTTGGACAGACTGGATGCGGGGAGGATGTTTCCCCGGGGCTGGGAAGTCGAGAACAAGGGGTCACACAGTCTCAGGATACGGGGTAGGAAATTTAGGACCGAGATGAGGAGAAATGTTTTCACTCAGAGGGTGGTGAACCTGTGGAATTCTCAAGGGGTACGGGGAAAAAGCGGGAATATGGTGTTGAGATAGAGGATCACCCATGATCATATTGAATGGTGGTGCAGACTTGAAAGGCCGGATGGCCTACTACTGCTCCTATTTTCTATATTTCTATGTATCTATCAACCTGGCAAACCTTCTCTGAACTGCCTCCAATGCAAGTATATAATGAAGACATTTTAAAGACGTGAATAATGGCCGCTTTGGTGAGAAAGCAGAGGGCTGCAGGTATCAGCGTAGACCAGGCCCCAGAGACAACCTTCGGGAGAGGAGAGCTGATAAACAGGGGTGGGCGGATTGTGAGCGAGAGAAAACATCTGACTCTATGAACTACACCAAGGTTCCACTTACTGCGTCTTTTTCTGGGTTACAGACTTTAACCCACAGAATGTGGTCCAGCAGCCAATCAATGGGCTTATCCTTGTAGAACATCAGAATAAACTCCACAATCAGACTTAGATCCAGTGATTTGAACATTTTTCCTAGAAAAAAAAACAAAATACTGTTAACATCTATTAATAATATTTCGCTAATTCAAGTTGTATCAAATACGCAGTGCCAATTTTCTTATGGATGCAACCTGCACCTGTGCTGCATTCAGAATAGCCCGTAATTGGAGTGTTGGGTAGACATCCGTCTCCTTCCGAAGGTTCTCGATAAATTCAAGCGGAATGTGTCTCACACGATCTCAAACCCTGAACAGGGCCCTGGAGTGCAGATTGAGCTACTTAACACAGAGCGTTCTCAGTGTGTGCAACAGTCTGTGCAACGACGCAGCACCAGCAAGGTCAAGATATAATTGGACAGACAGTTTTCAGTGACGGGGGAGAGAGGGGGAGAGCGAGAGAGAGAGAGACAGAGACAGACAAAGATAGACAGATACAGACAGAGAGACAGAGATGGGGAGAGAGACAGAGAGAGAGAGAGAGAGAGAGACAGAGAACGGTAGAGACAGAAAGAGGCAAGGATAGATAGAGACAGAGCTGGGGAGAGACAGACAGAGAGGGGGAGAGACAGACAGAGAGGGGGAGAGACAGACATAGAGGGGGAGAGACAGACAGAGAGGGGGAGAGGCATACAGAGAGGGGGAGAGACAGACAGAGAGGGGGAGAGACAGACAGAGAGGGGGAGCGGCATAGAGAGAGAGATAGAGAGAAAGAGAGAGAGAGAGAGAGACAGAGAGGGACAGAGTGTGGGAGAGACAGACAGAGATGAGGAGAGACAGACAGACAGAGAGAGAGACAGAGAGAAAGAGAAAGAGACAGACAGAGAGCGGGAGAAACAGATAGTGAGGGGGCGAGAGAGACAAAGACACAAAAAGAGAGACAGAGACCACGTCTGGAACTGGCCACTTGGAGTGCGATGGTCTCTTCCAATCCCGTACAGTCCCAGGTTCCTGCGAATTTATTGTACATCCGACAGTATTAGTCATTTCAGTGTAAAATTCACAAACACATTAATGATTGGCAAAGAGCAACAGCAATAGTGCCCAGGTTCCATCCTTCAGTTCACAGGTCACATTGCATACCAGATGCTGCCATCTGACAGGATGTGATTTGTGTTAATGTAACCATGGCACGAACAGCAACTTGCCTTTAACATTGAAAACGTCCCCTTGAGTATAATCAGTAAAAGAAAAACTGACACTGAGCTACATAACAAAACATTAGGATAGATGACCAAAAAGCTTCGTCAAAGAGGGAGGTTTTAAGGAGCGTCTTGAAGAAGGAGAGAGAGGTGGAGAGGTTTAAGGAGGGAGTTCCAGAGCGTGGGGCCCAGGCAACTGAAGGCACGACCACCGATGGTTGAGCGATTATAATCAGGGATGCTCAGGAGGCCAGAATTAGACGAGCACAGACATCTCGGGGGGGTTGTGGGGCTGGAGGAGATTACAGAGATAGGGAAGGGATTTGAGAATAAGGATGAGAATTTTGAAATCGAAGCGTTGCTTAACTGGGAGCCAGTGTAGGTCAACGAGCACAGGGGGTGATGGTGAGCGGGACTTGGTGAGAGTTAGGACATGGAGCAGCCGAGTTTTGGATCATCTTACGTTTACGTAGGGTAGAATGTGGGAGGCCAGCCAGGAGTGTGTTGCATTAGTCAAGTCTAGAGGTAACAAAGGCATGAATGAGGGCTTCAGCAGCGGAAGAGCTGAGGCAGGGGCGGAGACGGGCGATGTTATGGAGTGGAAATAGGTCTTAGTGATGCGGCAGACATGTGGTTGAAAGCTTATTTCAGGGTCGAATATAACACCAAGGTTGCGAACAGTCTGGTTCAGCCTCAGACAGGAATTGGAGAGAGGGATGGAGTCAGTGGCTAGGGAACGGAGTTTGTGGTGGGGACCAAAGCGTAATGTTCGATCCGAGCATTTAACACTCAAATCAATAAGGTGGCCGTCACTTCTGTCAGGGGGGCAGAATTAGAGGTGTGCAGACATCTCGGGGGGTTGTGGGGCTGGAGGAGATTACAGAGATAGGGAGGGGCGAGGGCCATGGAGGGATTTGAAAACAAGGATGAGAATTTTGAAATTAAGGCGCTGCTTAACTCGCGTTGGCACCAGGAGTGACATTGGTCGTACGCTCTCTGTGGCTCTCTGCAAACCAACGGCCTTGCCAGCCTTTTCCCCACCTTGCCATCAAAATTAAACAGGGCATACAAAGGAGGCAGGTGTAACACTGCAGCTTTGGAATGGGGAACTGCAGCTGGGCTTGTTCCAATTTGTATGTGGCCCAGCAAACATTTCTTGTGACGGGGTCGCTCAGTTAAAAAATGTGCTGCACCCGAGTCGGGAGAGACAAACTGCTGGCCCACATCAGCAGATCCCACGCCGAGACTGCCAGGACGGCCACAGAGACGCGATTGTGCTGCGGAAAATGTAACAGTTTGAGCAATTATTTAGCATAATGTATATCTGCGTTGAGCCTTTGTTTTCCAATCAACTGTTACTAACTGTGGGTGCTCGTGCTGGGAGAGAAAGGGGGCAGAAGAAACAACACTGCTCACTGCGTGTTATGCTAAAACTTACACAGTACACAGCACAAAGCAATCACACTCCATCTAAGTGCTGTTCACCGCACTAACAGCAGCCTTTCTTTGTCTCCCTACCCCAGTGTTGGCGAGTCTGGTCTCCAGCTTGCTTTTGTTTACAATCAATTTTGCTGGCTGCACGGATCTCTCCCCAGTGGGATGAATGAATGAATGAATGAACAAGCTGCACACACACACACACACACACATACACTTCAAAGGCTTTGAGCCACGACTGCCTTGCAACCAGGAGGATAGTTCCCCGCCGCGGACAGGCCCGAGATGGATTCCATGTCCGTGTCCCTCCCTCTCCACCGAAGCAGCTGGGCGACTGACGACTAAACTCATCGCATGCTCTGTGCGCCAAAATCATTTGCACTCCCTCGAAATGAGGATGACTTCTTCCACGCCGAAAACGGAGGAGAATGGAGGCATTTCAATGATATTCCGTATCCCGAACTACATCCTGAAGGGTGGACGATCCCTGTGTGTGGATTTTTTTAACGTGGGGTGGCCGTTACACACCAGCCACCACACGGGGCTTGACAGAGCGAGGCCTTGGTCCAGTGGCAAGGGTTACCCAAGACGACTGGAGACCAGCTCTGCTGCACGGACCTGGTGCGCCCACATATCGCACAGTGTGGGCTGGGCCCGTGCTGCCCCTGGGGCCCGATCACATCCCTCTATGAACTCTTGCCGCTCCTTCGCCCCTGACCTCGCCGCTCCTGCTGTACCTGCCCGCACTGTAGTCAGCCGTCGCCCTCCTGCAGCAGCACGCGCTGCTCCCTGCCGTGGTACACCACTGCACGCTGCTTCCTCCAATGGCCCTGGCCTGCTGATGGTCTTGCAGGCCGGGACCGGGCCGATTTCTGGGCCAAAAACAGCGGTTACAGCCGACATTATCGGTGCAGACTGAGGGGGGAGACAGGGCGAAAAACAAAACCAAAATCCACAACTGCCAATGGGTATTCCAATCCGAATCGAGAGTGACAGCGAATGTACAGCACAGAAACGGGCCAGTCGGCCCAACGGTGTTTATTCTCCACACCAGCCTCCTCCCACCTATACTTCATCTCACACTAACAGCATAGCCTTTCATTCCTTACTCCCTCATGTATTTAAAACATAAGAACAAAGAAATAGGAGCAGGAGTCGGCCATTCGGCCCCGTGAGCCTGTTCCGCCATTCAACAAGATCATGGCTGATCATCGACCTCAACTCCACTTTCCCGCCTGATCCCCATAATCCCTCGATTACTTTAAGATTCCAAAACTCTATCGATCTCAGCCCTGAATATACTCAAGGATCGAGAATCCACGGCCCTCTGGGGAGGGGGAGAATCGCAAAGATTCACAAGCATCGGAGTGAAAAAGTTTCTCCTCATCGCAGTCCTACATAAGAACATAAGAAATAGGAGCAGGAGTTGGCCATTCGGCCCCTCGAGCCTGCTCCGCCATTTAATACGATCATGGCTGATCCGATCATGGACTCAGGTCCACTACCCTGCCGGCTCCCCATAACCGCTTATTCCCTTAGAAAGATAGAAATTTACAGCGCAGAAGGAGGCCATTCCGGCCCATCGTGTCCGCGCCGGCCGACAAAGAGCCATACGGCCCTCGGTCAGCAGCCCTGAAGGTTACATATAAACCTATGAACAATGAACAATGGCGGAAAGGCAAAGAGCACCCAGCCCAACCAGTCCGCCCCACACAACTGCGACACCCCTTACACTGAAACATTCTATACTCCATCCCAACCGGAGCCATGTGATCTCCTGGGAGAGGCAAAAACCAGATAAAAACCCAGGCCAATTTAGGGAAAGAAATCTGGGAAAATTCCTCTCCAACCCATCCAGGCTATTAAAACTAGTCCAGATCATCACCCTGGCCGTATTCTATTCCCTGCAGTACTTACCATTAGATCTGCACCGTCCAACAAAAGGTCTAATCCCAATTACCAGCTCTAGGTCCATAACCCCGCTGGTGACAGCACTTTAAATGCCCATCCAACCATCTCTTAAAAGTGGTGAGGGTTTCTGCATCCACCACTCTTTCAGGCAGCGAGTTCCAGATCCCCACAACCCTCTGTGTAAAGAAGCCCCCCCCTCAAATCCCCTCTAAACCTTCCACCAACCACCTTAAAACTATGCCCCTTATCAGTTAAGAAACTGAAATGGCCGACCCCTTATCCTGAGACTGTGGCCCCCTGGTTCTAGGGGGCGCTAATGGGGAGCAAACGTCTTTACGCCCGGGTGCGGCGTCGCTACCAATTCCTGTGAAATTCCGTGAGTTTAGTGGTGGCAATAACCGGAAGTGCTGCGCTCCGCCGATGTTGACATCATCATCACCGCGCACAGCGTCCCGTTTTCGCCCCTGGAGCGACAATTCGGTCACGGTCCCTGGAGCCGCAGCGGGCGATGCCCGTCGTCGGCAGTAGGCCTTTCGCGGTGCGACAATTAAAGGGGAGGTGGGGTATTTTTCTCCCTCTTCAATCACAGGGTCCACGCCGCGATCTTGCAGTCTGGCTATCCGCCTGATGCCATGGCACCCTGTTCCCTGGTGGTCCAGCGATGGTCCCGTTTCCCCGCCCGCAGAGCCGGCACCATGTCGCACCGCGCTCTTCGCGGAGTCTCTCCCCCCCCCCCCCCCCCCCCAACCCGCTCAAGCCCCACAGAGCCAGTGCAGCGCGCTATTTTGCGCTCCGCTGTGGCGGAGGTGCGGAGAATTTTGTGGCGGACGAACGGCGAGAGATCGTGGCGGACGTGCGGAGAATGTTTGTGGCGGAGGAGCTGCAAGAGTTCGTGCCGGAGGTGCGGTGAATGTTTGTGGGGGAGGTGCGGCGAATGAGGGTACAGGGCCCAGAAGAGGCGAGGGTCCCAGGGCAGCACTGGCCAGCCCACACTGCGATATGTGTTTGCACTAGGTCCGTGCAGCAGAGCTGGTCTCCAGTCGTCCTGGGTAATCCTTGCCACTGGACCAAGACCCAGCTCTGTCAAGCCTGTGTGGTGGCTGGTGTACAACGGTCACCCCACATTAAAAAAATCCACGCACAGGCATCTTCCACCCTCCAGGATGTAGTTTGGGATCTGGAATATTAGGTCCTTCATTGAAACACCTGTGAACTTTTTGACGTGGAAACAAGTCATCCTCGATAAGAGGGACTGCCTAAGAAGAAGATCCTGTTTACAATGTGGTGACCAGAACTGTGCGCAGTGCTCTAAGTGTGGTCTAAGTATGGTCTAACCAAGGTTTGATACAAGTTTAACATAACTGCTGAACATCTGATTCCTTTGGAAATGATCCCCAGTGCTTGGTTTGCACGTTTTATGGTTTTGGACCTGAATAGTGTCCGAGAAAAACTCTGGGGTAAATCCTCACCGCAAGAGCTGAGCAGTGGATGAAACGCTGGTTACTGGATCAGCTGGTCGTTTTTCTGAGGAAAAGAGTGTTCGAGGATCAAACCCTCAAATCTGCCACCAAGCTCATGGTCTAAAGGGCTGTAGTGATACCCGCCCTCCTGTATGGCTCAGAGACATGGACCATATGCAGTAGACACCTCAAATCGCTGAAGAAATACCACCAATGATGTCTCCGCAAGATCCTGCAAATCCCCTGGGAGGACAGACGCACCAACGTTAGCGTCCTCGACCAGGCCAACATCCCCACTGAAGCACTGACCACACTCGACCAGCTCTGCTGGGCAGGCCACATTGTTCGCATGCCAGACACAAGACTCCTTCACGGCAAACGAGCCCAAGGTGGGCAGAGGAAACATTTCAAGGACACCCTCAAAGCCTCCTTGATAAAATGCAACATCCCCACTGACGCCTGGGAGTCCCTGGCCAAAGACCGCCCTAAGTGAAGGAAGTGCATCCGGGAGGGCGCTGAGCACCTCGAGTCTCATCGCCGAGAGCATGCAGCAAACAAGCGGAAAGAGCGTGCGGCAAACCAGTCCCACCTTCCCTTTCCCTCAACAACTATCTGTCCCACTTGTGACAAGAGACTGTAATTCCCGGATTGGACTGTTCAGTCACCTAAGAACTCATTTTTAGAGTGGAAGCAAGTCTTCATCGATTCCGAGGGACTGCCTATGATGATGATGGCTCAGTGGACAGTGCGCTTGCCTTGGAGCCAGACGGCAGTGGTGTAAAGGGTTAATGGCTTCACTGAATCAACGGTCACAAAGGCCAGTCTTGTTAATGGCTTGGACGATTGTAATTGTGTTCGCTGGTCAATGATTTCCATCTGAAAGACACGCTCACAAAGGCCCGAAGAGATGGGACCAGGCCAGGAGATTGGAACACGATAAGTCAATCATCAACGGAACAAGGCGAAGTCCCAGGCAGCTGTCAATGAGTAATGTGACGATTGCGTATTGAAGAAATGTAGAACAAAGTTAACTTTCAAACTGCTCGCCACACGGAGGAGACGACTTCGAGGAAGACAGACGGGAGGGTGACCAGTCGAGCATCCCACGGCAGCACGCTCCGTCATCCTTGGTTGTACGGGAAGTAAAGCCTGTGTTCTAACCAAGTCATTACTGGCCAAGTTTGTGTAATGCCTGCTGTGTGTGTTTAATAAACTGTTGTGGTTTTACTAAAGCGAGTACACTTGTCGTCCCCGTTTATGCCTGTCGAGTCTAAGTAAATGAGGCTTTTAGAAATGCCCACAGTGCGTCTCAGAGCCCGACCGAAGGCACGGGCATCCGCCACATTTGTGGAGCAGTTAATCCGAAGTTATTGCCTCAGGTGTCAGTCTCTGATAAATCACTACTCGATTAACCCTTCATCCTCACCTTTCACCCAGCATGCAGAGATTCCCTTCTCTCTTTATCAAATTGCTGTGTGTGGCAGCTTGCTGTGCGCAAATTGGCTGCCACGTTTCCCACATTACAACAGTGACTACACTTCAAAGGTACTTCATTGGCTGTAAAGCGCTTTGAGGTATCTCAAGGTCATGAAAGGTGCTATATTAATGCATGCTCTTTCTTTCTTTCAAATCTACCTCGCCCCCCCCACCCCCCCCCCAATATCTCCTCCTTTGGCTCGGTGTCCATTTTCGCTTGATTACACTCCCGTGAGACGCCTTGGAACGTTTTACTAGCTAAAAGACGCAACTTGTTGTGATGAAGGGGTGGGAGGAAGGCACAGCCTCTCTGTAAAGACATTTATAATCAATCAATCAGCTTGCGAGCACTAATTGAATAAAAAAAAAATTCTGTCCTGGGATGTGGGCATCGCTGGCAAGGCCGGCATTTATTGCCCATCCCTAATTGCCCCTTGAGAAGGTGGTGGTGAGCCGCCTTCTTGAACTGCTGCAGTCCGTGTGGTGAAGGTGCTCCCACAGTGCTGTTAGGGAGGGAGTTCCAGGATGACCTCACAAAAGTCTTCGACACTGACAACCGTGAGAGATTCGGCTGCCCTCAAAAGTTTGTCACCATTCTCCACGATGACATGCAAGCCGTGATCCTGATCCAACGGATCCAATTCACGTTCGGACCGGGGTCAAGTAGGGCTGTGTCATCGCGCCAACCCTCTTCTCGATCTTCCTTGCTGCAATGCTCCATCTCACCCTCAGCAAGCTCCCCGCTGGAGTGGAGCTAAATTACAGGACAAACGGGAATCTGTTCAACCTCCACCGCCTCCAGGCCAGATCCAAGGTCGTCCCATCCTCCGTCATTGAACTACAGTATGCAGACGCTCAGAGGCCGAACTCCAAGCCATCATCAACATCTTCACCGAAGCGTGCGAGAGCATGGGCCTTACACTAAGCATCCGTAAGACAAAGGTCCTCTACCAACCTGCCCCCGCCACACAGCAGGTATCTGTGGACATGTACTCCAAGGACCCTCGACAATTCTCAGTATCCTACCATTTATCGTGCATTCCCTTTGCCTCCTCAAATGCATTACCTCACACATCTCCGGATTGAATTCCATTTGCCACTTTTTTGCCTACATGACCAGTACATTGATATTTTCCTGCAGTCTACTGCTATCTTCCTCATTATCAAGCACACAGCAAATTTAAGAACATAAAGCATTAAGAATTAGGAGCAGGAATAGGCCATATGCCCCCTCGAGCCTGCTCCTCCATTCAATAAGATCATGGCTAACCTTTGACTTATCCTACCCTATCCCCATATCCCTTGATTCCCTTAATATCCAAAAATCTATCGATCTCTGCCTTGAATATACTCAAAGACTGAGCCTCCATAGCCCTCTGAGGCAGAGAATTCCACAGATTCACCACCCTCTGAGTGAAGAAATTGCTCCTCATCTCAGTCCTAAATGGCCGACCCCTTATCCTGAGACTGTGACCCCTGGTTCTAGACTCCCCAGCCCGGGGGGAAACATCCTCCCTGCATCTACCCTGTCAATCCCCCACAGAATCTGATATGTTTCAATGAGATCTACTCTCATTCTTCCAAACTCCAGAGAGTATAGGCCCGATCTACTCAATCTCTCCTCATAGGACAACCCTTTCATTCCAGGAATCAGTCTAGTGAACCTTTGTTGCACTGCCTTGAAGGCAAGTATATCCTTCCTTAGCTATGGAGACCAAAACTGTGCCCAGTGGTCTCACCAGAGCCCGGCACGATTGTAGCAGGACTTCCTTACTCTAGTACTCCAACCCTCTAGCAATAAAGGCCAACATGCCATTTGCCTTCCCAATTGCTTGCTAACTCCATGCTAACTCTCTGTGTTTCTTGTACTAGGGCGCCTAAATCTCTCTGAACATCAACATTTAATAATTTCTCACCATTTAAAAAATATTTTGTTTATCTATTCTGCTTACCAAAGTGAATAACCTCACATTTCCCCACGTTATACTCCATCTGCCGCCTTATTGCCCACTCACATAACCTGTCTACATCCCTTTGCAAACTCTTTGCGTCTTCCTCAAATCTTACTTTTCCACCTAGCTTTGTATCGTCAGCAAACTTGGATGCATTGCACACTTTCCCTTCATCTAAGTCATGAATTATAGACTGTGAATAGCTGAGGCCCCAGCACTGATCCTTGCGGCACCCCACTAGCCTGCCAATCTGAAAATGACCCATTTATCCCAACTCTCTGTTTTCTGTCAGTTAACCAATTTTTAATCCATGCTGATACAGTACCCCCAGCCACTCGTGCCCTTACCTTGCTTAACAACCTTTTATGTGGCTTTTTGGAAATCCAAATATATTACATCCACTGGTTCCCCTGTATCTACCCTGCTAGTTACATCCTGAAAAAATTCTAATACATTTTGTTATCTGTAAACTTCTTAATCATGCCCCCTATATTGAAGTGATAATATCTACGGCAGGTATTAAAAATGGTAATCAATAATCAATCAGCTTGAAGTATCTTTTTTGAAAGCTTCATACAGGAAGGTGAAATTGTGTACCATTTTGACACGCTCTCAGGCAATATAGCGATAAATCAGTCAGATATTCATCTTTTCTAAACTCTAATCTTTCTCGCCGTGTTTGCACTGCACAGATTAGTGTCAAATATATTATCATTTTCATTACTTTAAAACGAAAAAACAGCTGTTGTGAATTCCTAAGACACACTCCAGCTGCTCCCCGAATATTGCAACAATTCTTCGTTTCACATTAGCAACATTTCACATCGCGAAGAGCCATAAAGATTGGGTGGTGTTGGCTTGATCAGCGTAAAACTAGAAGCTTTACAAGTATTATATTTAATTGGGGATTCAATGGAACTTAATCTGAATATAGCTCACCAGTGACAAGTAGAAAGAAGAAAGACTTACATAGAAACATAGAAACATAGAAAATAGGTGCAGGAGCAGGCCATTCAGCCCTTCTAGCCTGCACCGCCATTCAATGAGTTCATGGCTGAACATGAAACTTCAGTACCCCCTTCCTGCTTTCTCGCCATAACCCTTGATCCCCCGAGTAGTAAGGACTTCATCTAACTCCCTTTTGAATATATTTAGTGAATTGGCCTCAACTACTTTCTGTGGTAGAGAATTCCACAGGTTCACCACTCTCTGGGTGAAGAAGTTTCTCCTCATCTCGGTCCTAAATGGCTTACCCCTTATCCTCAGACTGTGACCCCTGGTTCTGGACTTCCCCAACATTGGGAACATTCTTTCTGCATCTAACCTGTCTAAACCCGTCAGAATTTTAAACGTTTCTATGAGGTCCCCTCTCATTCTTCTGAACTCCAGTGAATACAAGCCCAATTGATCCAATCTTTCTTGATAGGTCAGTCCCGCCATCCCGGGAATCAGTCTGGTGAACCTTCGCTGCACTCCCTCAATAGCAAGAATGTCCTTCCTCAAGTTAGGAGACCAAAACTGTACACAATACTCCAGGTGTGGCCTCACCAAGGCCCTGTACAACTGTAGCAACACCTCCCTGCCCCTGTATTCAAATCCCCTCGCTATGAAGGCCAACATGCCATTTGCTTTCTTAACCGCCTGCTGTACCTGCATGCCAACCTTCAATGACTGATGTACCATGACACCCAGGTCTCGTTGCACCTTCCCTTTTCCTAATCTGTCACCATTCAGATAATAGTCTGTCTCTCTGTTTTTACCACCAAAGTGGATAACCTCACATTTATCCACATTATACTTCATCTGCCATGCATTTGCCCACTCACCTAACCTATCCAAGTCACTCTGCAGCCTAATAGCATCCTCCTCGCAGCTCACACTGCCACCCAACTTAGTATCATCCGCAAATTTGGAGATACTGCATTTAATCCCCTCGTCTAAATCATTAATGTACAATGTAAACAGCTGGGGCCCCAGCACAGAACCTTGCGGCACTCCACTAGTCACTGCCTGCCATTCTGAAAAGTACCCGTTTACTCCTACTCTTTGCTTCCTGTCTGACAACCAGTTCTCAATCCACGTCAGCACACTACCCCCAATCCCATGTGCTTTAACTTTGCACATTAATCTCTTGTGTGGGACCTTGTCGAAAGCCTTCTGAAAGTCCAAATACACCACATCAACTGGTTCTCCTTTGTCCACTTTACTGGAAACATCCTCAAAAAATTCCAGAAGATTTGTCAAGCATGATTTCCCTTTCACAAATCCATGCTGACTTGGACCTATCATGTCACCATTTTCCAGATGCACTGCTATGACATCCTTAATAATTGATTCCATCATTTTACCCACTACTGAGGTCAGGCTGACCGGTCTATAATTCCCTGTTTTCTCTCTCCCTCCTTTTTTAAAAAGTGGGGTTACATTGGCTACCCTCCACTCCATAGGAACTGATCCAGAGTCAATGGAATGTTGGAAAATGACTGTCAATGCATCCGCTATTTCCAAGGCCACCTCCTTAAGTACTCTAGGATGCAGGCCATCAGGCCCTGGGGATTTATCTGCCTTCAATCCCATCAATTTCCCCAACACAATTTCCCGACTAATAAAGATTTCCCTCAGTTCCTCTTCCTTACTAGACCCTCTGACCCCTTTTATATCCGGAAGGTTGTTTGTATCCTCCTTAGTGAATACCGAACCAAAGTACTTGTTCAATTGATCCGCCATTTCTTTGTTCCCCGTTATGACTTCCCCTGATTCTGACTGCAGGGGACCTACGTTTGTCTTCACCAACCTTTTTCTCTTTACATACCTATAGAAACTTTTGCAATCCGCCTTAATGTTCCCTGCAAGCTTCTTCTCGTACTCCATTTTCCCTGTCCTAATCAAACCCTTTGTCCTCCTCTGCTGAGTTCTAAATTTCTCCCAGTCCCCAGGTTCGCTGCTATTTCTGGCCAATTTGTAAGCCACTTCCTTGGCTTTAATACTATCCCTGATTTCCCTAGATAGCCACGGTTGAGCCACCTTCCCCTTTTTATTTTTACGCCAGACAGGAATGTACAATTGTTGTACTTCATCCATGCGGTCTCTAAATGTCTGCCATTGCCCATCCACAGTCAACCCCCTAAGTATCATTCGCCAATCTATCCTAGCCAATTCTCGCCTCATACCTTCAAAGTTACCCTTCTTTAAGTTCTGGACCATGGTCTCTGAATTTACTGTTTCATTCTCCATCCTAATGCAGAATTCCACCATATTATGGTCACTCTTCCCCAAGGGGCCTCGCACAATGAGATTGCTAATTAATCCTCTCTCATTACACAACACCCAGTCCAAGATGGCCTCCCCCCTAGTTGGTTCCTCAACATATTGGTCTAGAAAACCATCCCTTATGCACTCCAGGAAATCCTCCTCCACCGTATTGCTTCCAGTTTGGCTAGCCCAATCTATGTGCATATTAAAGTCACCCATTATAACTGCTACACCTTTATTGCATGCACCCCTAATTTCCTGTTTGATGCCCTCCCCAACATCCCTATTACTGTTTGGAGGTCTGTACACAACTCCTACTAACGTTTTTTGCCCTTTGGTGTTCTGCAGCTCTACCCATATAGATTCCACATCATCCAAGCTAATGTCTTTCCTAACTATTGCATTAATCTCCTCTTTAACCAGCAATGCTACCCCACCTCCTTTTCCTTTTATTCTATCCTTCCTGAATGTTGAATACCCCTGAATGTTGAGTTCCCAGCCCTGATCATCCTGGAGCCACGTCTCCGTAATCCCAATCACATCATATTTGTTAACATCTATTTGCACAATTAATTCATCCACCTTATTGCGGATACTCCTTGCATTAAGACACAAAGCCTTCAGGCTTGTTTTATTAACACCCTTTGTCCTTTTAGAATTTTGCTGTACAGTGGCCCTTTTTGTTCTTTGCCTTGGGTTTCTCTGCCCTACACTTTTCCTCATCTCCTTTCTGTCTTTTGCTTTTGGCTCCTTTTTGTTTCCCTCTGTCTCCCTGCATTGGTTCCCATCCCCCTGCCATATTAGTTTAAATCCTCCCCAACAGCACTAGCAAACACTCCCCCGAGGACATTGGTTCCAGTCCTGCCCAGGTGCAGACCGTCCGGTTTGTACTGGTCCCACCTCCCCCAGAACCGGTCCCAATGCCCCAGGAATTTGAATCCCTCCCTGCTGCACCACTGCTCAAGCCACGTATTCATCTGCGCTATCCTGCGATTCCTACTCTGACTATCACGTGGCACTGGTAGCAATCCCGAGATTACTACTTTTGAGGTCCTACTTTTTAATTTAGCTCCTAGCTCCTTAAATTCGTTTCGTAGGACCTCATCCCTTTTTTTGCCTATGTCGTTGGTACCAATGTGCACCACGACAACTGGCTGTTCTCCCTCCCATTTCAGAATGTCCTGCACCCGCTCCGAGACATCCTTGACCCTTGCACCAGGGAGGCAACATACCATCCTGGAGTCTCGGTTGCGGCCGCAGAAACGCCTATCTATTCCCCTCACAATTGAATCCCCTATCACTATCGCTCTCCCACTCTTTATCTTGCCCTCCTGTGCAGCAGAGCCAGCCACGGTGCCATGAACTTGGCTGCTGCTGCCCTCCCCTGATGAGTCATTCCCCTCAACAGTACCCAAAGCGGTGTATCTGTTTTGCAGGGGGATGACCGCAGGGGACCCCTGCACTACCTTCCTTGCTCTACTCTTCCTGCTGGTCTTCCATTCCCTATCTGGCTGTGGACCCTTTCCCTGCGGTAAGACCAACTCACTACACGTGATACTCACGTCATTCTCAGCATCGTGGATGCTCCAGAGTGAATCCACCTTCAGCTCCAATTCCGTAACGCGGACCGTCAGGAGCTGGAGGCGGATACACTTCCCGCACACATAGTCGTCAGGGACACCGGAAGCGTCCCTGAGTTCCCACATGGTACAGGAGGAGCACAACACCCGACCGAGCTCTCCTGCCATGTCTTAACCCTTAGATACACTTAAACTGGTAATAACAATGTTAAAAGTTACTGACCAATATAAGTACTTGCATTTATATAGCGCCTTTCACGACCACCGGATGTCTTAAAGTGCTTTACAGCCAATGAAGTACTTTTGGAGTGTAGTCACTGTTGTAATGTGGGAAACACGACAGCCAATTTGCGCACAGCAAGCTCCCACAAACAGCAATGTGATAATGACCAGATCATCTGTTTTAGTGATGTGGATTGAGGGATAAATATTGGCCTCAGGACACCAGGGATAACTCCCCTGCTCATCTTTGAAATAGTGCTGTGGGATCTTTTACGTCCATCTGAGATCAGACCGGGCCTCGATTTAACGCCTCAGCCGAAAGATGGTATCTCTGACAGTGCGGCGCTCCCTCAATACTACCCCTCCGACAGTGCAGCGCCTCCTCAGTTCCGGCCCTCCGACAGCACAGCACTCCCTCAGTACTGCCCCTCCAACAGTGCAGCGCTCCCTCAGTACTGCCCCTCCGACAGTGCAGCACTCCCTCAGTATTGCCCCTCCGACAGTGCAGCACTCCCTCAGTATTGCCCCTCCGACAGTGCAGCACTCCCTCAGTACTGCCCCTCCAACAGTGCAGCGCTCCCTCAGTACTGCCCCTCCGACAGTGCAGCACTCCCTCAGTATTGCCCCTCCGACAGTGCAGCACTCCCTCAATACTGCACTGGGAGTGTCAGCCTAGATTTATGTGCTCCAGTCCCTGGAGTGGGACTTGAACCCACAACCTTCTGACTCAGAGGCGGGAGTGCTACCCACTGAGCCACGGCTGACACTTCAGTAGCAGGCAGAAACCAACACAAATCAGCATCACAGGTACCAAAGGAATTCTTTCTTTCTTTCCCCGGGCTGGAGAGTCTAAAACCAGGGGTCACAGTCTCAGGATACGATGTTGGCCATTTAAGACTGAGATAAGGAGGAATTTCTTCACTTCTCCGGATTGAATGCCAATTGCCACTGTTCTGCCCACCTGACCAGTCCATCGATATCTTCCTGCAGTCCGCAGCTTTCTTCCTCACTATCAACCACACGGACAATTTTTGTATCATCTGCAAACTTCTTAATTGTGCCCCCTACATTGAAGTCTAGATCATTGATATATACCACAAAAAGCAAGGGACCTAGTACGGAGACCTGTGGAACCCCACTGGAAACATCCTTCCAGTCACAAAATCACCCATCAACCATTACCCTTTGCTTCCTGCCTCTGAGCCAATTTTGACTCCACTTTGCTCTGGATCCCTTGGGCTTTTACTTTATTGACCAACCTGCCATGTGGGACCTTATCAAAGGCCTTGCTAAAATCTATGTAGACTACATCAGGCACACTGCCCTCATCGGCCCTCCTTGTTACCTCCTCAAAACATTCAAGTTAGTCAGACACGACCTTCCCTTAACAAATCCATGCTGACTGTCCTTGATTAATACGTGACTTTCTAAATGATGAGTTGTCCTGTCCCTCAGAATTTTTTCCAATAATTTTCCTACCACTGAGGTTAGGCTGACTGGCTTGTAATTACTCGATCTGTCCCTTTCTCCATTGTTAAGCAACGATATAACATTAGCAGTCCTCCAGTCCTTTTGAGTCAACCACATTGGTGTGGGCCTGGAGTCACCTATAGGCCCAGCCCGGGTAAGGACGGCAGGTTTCTTTCCTTAAAGGGACATCAGTGATCCAGTTGGGTTTTTACAACACTCTGACAGCTTCCTGGTCACTTTTACTGAGAAAAATAAAATAACTCACTTTATAGTCAATAACTTCTCAAACTGGCCAGGGAGAGATTTGATCTTGTGTTCTCTGCATTACCAGTTCAGTAACAAAACCACCAGACTACTTTACCCAATTGCTCCGATCCAAAGGACAATCCCCACCTTGGGGGCAGAGAGTGACTAGGGTTGTCGCTGGTGTCAGAGGGGAAGGCTACAAGGACTCTTCCCGGCTTCCATACAGATGGGTGAGGGGGTTTACTAACTCTCCCGCACTTTCCTGGAGTCTCCAGGAATCAAAGGTTGATCGCTTCTGACAGAACAACAACTTGCATTTATATAGCGCCTTTAACGTAGTGAAACATCCCAAGGCGCTTCACAGGAGTATTATGAGATGCAAAATTTGACACTGAGCCGCAGCTGACCAAAAGCTTGGTCAAAGAGGTAGGGTTAAGGAGCGTCTTAAAGGAGGAGAAAGGTGGAGCGGTTTAGGGAGGGAGTTCCAGGCAACAGAAGACACGGCCACCAATGGTTGAGCGATTATAATCAGGGATGCTCAGGAGGGCAGAATTAGAGGAGCGCAGACATCTCGAGGGGCTGTGGAGCTGGAGGAGATTACAGAGATAGGGAGGGGCGAGGGCCATCGAGGGATTTGAAAACAAGGAGGAGAATTTTGAAATCGAGGCGTTGGTTAACCAAGAGCTAATGGAGGTCAGTGAGCACAGGGGGTGATGGGTGAGCGGGACTTGGTGCGAGTTAGGACACGGGGCAGTGAGCACAGGGGGTGATGGGTGAGCGGGACTTGGTGCGAGTTAGGACACGGGGCAGTGAGCACAGGGGGTGATGGGTGAGCGGGACTGGGTGCGAGTTAGGACACGGGGCAGTGAGCACAGGGGGTGATGGGTGAGCGGGACTTGGTGCGAGTTAGGACACGGGGCAGTGAGCACAGGGGGTGATGGGTGAGCGGGACCTGGTGCGAGTTAGGACACGGGGCAGTGAGCACAGGGGGTGATGGGTGAGCGGGACTTGGTGCAAGTTAGGACACGGGGCACAGGGGGTGATGGGTGAGCGGGACTTGGTGCGAGTTAGGACACGGGGCAGTGAGCACAGGGGGTGATGGGTGAGTGGGACTTGGTGCGAGTTAGGACACAGGGCAGCGAGCACAGGGGGTGATGGGTGAGCAGGACTCAGTGCGAGTTAGGACACAGAGCAGTGGAGTTTTGGATCACTTCCAGTTTTCGCCGGGTGATCTCTCAAGGCACTTCGCAGGAGCCTTATCAAACAACATTTGACGCCGAGCCACAAAAGGAGGTAAGTTTTAAGGAAGGTCTTGAAAGAGGAGAGAGAGGCAGAGAGCTTTAGGGAGAGAATTTCAGAGCTTGGGGCCCAGGCAGCTGAAGGCACGGCTGCCAATGGTGGAGCGATTAAAGTCGGAGATGCGCAAGAGGCCAGAATTGAAGGAGCGTAGACATCTCGGCGGGACATTGGGCTGGGGGAGGTTACAGAGATAGATATTAAGGGAATCAAGGGATATGGGAATAGTGCAGGAAAGTGAAGTTGATGTAGAAGATCAGCCATGATCTCACTGAATGGCGGAGCAGGCTCAGGGGGAAGAATGGCCGACTCCTGCTCCTAATTCTCATGTTCTTAAAGAGTTGTGATAGAGATGAGCCATGATCTAACTAAATGAGACAACAGACTCGATGGGCTGAACGGCCTCCTCTTGTTCCTGTGTTCCGAATGCATATTCATTGGACGTGTTTATTTGCAAAAATGGCCACCATTCTCCATCTTCTGTCTCTTGATTGGTCCCCTTGGAGGATAAACCACATCTTGAATTTTCACAGGAATGTGTAACTGGAACATCCCATCCCAAGGTCTCACTGACTTTGCAAATTGTAACTTGATCCACTTTGACTTCCTGAAGCGACAGAGGACAGAGCTCCCCAGAAGACAGCAAGAGCCAGCCAAAGTGCCTTACCCGTCCAAGTGCATGCCCCCCCCAGCCAAAGTGCCTTACCCCAGCGCTAGTGTATCCTTCTCCCCCTCACCCCCGCCCCACCAGAGATGGGGCAGGCATTGTGTACGGATTGTTAACAGGTTTATTGGGTATGGTAAATAGTGATAGTGTCATGACTTCTGGATATCGTCCACTCCAACAATGTCACTTGTGATCCGTCTCCCCTCGGATCCACGCCCCCACACCCGCGTCTCCCTGCCCTCCCCAACCGTGTCCCTTCCCCTTCCCCCTCCCCCACCCGTGTCTCTCCCTCACCCCATCCTTTCTCTCTGCCTCAGCCTCTTTCCTTCCCTCTCCCCCAGCCTCTCTCTCTCTCTCTCTTTCTCTTCCCCCCCCCCTCCGGCCTCTATCTCTCTCTCTCACCCCCGGCCACTCGCTCTCTCTTTCCCCCAGCCTCTCTCTCTCTCTCTCTCATTCTCCCTCTCCTCCAGTCTCTCTCTCTCTCCACCACCCTCACCCGCACCGCCCAGTCTCTCTCTCTCTCCTGTCCTCTCGGCCCCCTTGCTGCTTTTATGCTTCTATGCTGCACGATGCCGCTCAGGAGGGGAGGGGGAAGAGAGTCGGGGGTGGGGGGGAAACGAGAGTCGGAGGTGTGGGGGAAGCGAGTCGGTGGGGGGGGAAAGAGAGCCAGGGGGAGGAATAGAGTGGGGGGGGGGGCGAAGAGAGTCGGAGGGAGAGAGTCAGGGGGGAGAGCGTTGGTGGGAGAGAGTTGGGGAGGAGGGTAGAGAGTCGGGGGGGGAGGGGAGAGATTCGGTGGGGAGAGAGTCGGGGGGAAGAGTCGAGGGGAAGAGAGTCGGGGAGGAGAATCGGGGGGGGGGAGGAGAGAGTCGGGGGGGAGAGAGTCGGGGGGGAGAGAGAGTCGGGGGGGAGAGAATCGGGGGGGAAGAGTCGGGGGGGGGGGACGAGAGTCGGGGACGAGAGTCGGGGGGGAGAGAGTCGGGAGGGGGAGAGTCGGGAGGGGGAGAGTCGGGAGGGGTGGGGAGGAGAGTCGGGAGGAGTGGGGAGGAGAGTCGGGAGGAGTGGGGAGGAGAGTCGGGAGGAGAGTCGGGAGGTGAATCCACAAGACAAAAACACACAAAAAGGATTGGGAGACTCTGAGTGAAATGGGATTCCTTTATCGGGAACAAAGATGTTCACTATTGGTAGTTTTGCTAACAGTGCACATTCCACAAACCACCTTCATCGTCCTCACTGACCCGCACAGCTTTCAATAGGGACAAAATACACCCCTGGCCGGCCTCCCACGTTCTACCCGACGTAAACTAGAGGTCACCCAAAACTGGGCTGACCCATGTCCTAACTCGCACCAAGTCCCGCTCACCCATCACCCCCTGTGCTCACTGCCCCGTGTCCTAACTCGCACCGAGTCCCGCTCACCCATCACCCCCTGTGCTCACTGCCCCGTGTCCTAACTCGCACCCAGTCCCGCTCACCCATCACCCCCTGTGCTCACTGCCCCGTGTCCTAACTCGCACCAAGTCCCGCTCACCCATCACCCCCTAACTTAAAAATCCTCAGTTTCCCCAATCAATTTGCACAGCGTAACTCATTTAGTTACTTTTTTTTTTAGGCACGTTTTTTTTCCCTTAAAAGGGGCGTAACCAACCAGCTTCGCCAATTCTGGCCATTTAGAGAACTTTGGCCAGCTAATAGTTACTCCATTTCTGCTTAGGCCAGCGTATGTGGCCTCTCGAGAAAACCCTTGCGGAGAGTTAACGAAATCGGTGCAGGTAAGTACATCGGAGGCCATTGGGCCTGGGCTAGGGACCGGGACCGGCACACACATCGGGACCCGAGAGGCTCGGCTGGGGAGGGAGTGCACTGACCGGCACTCACTCGGGGGCCACAGCGGACCAGGAATGCACTCACTCGGGGGCCACAGCGGACCGGGAATGCACTCACTCGGGACCACAGCGGACCAGGAATGCACACACTCGGGACCACAGCGGACCAGGAATGCACTCACTCGGGACCACAGCGGACCAGGAATGCACTCACTCGGGACCACAGCGGACCAGGAATGCACTCACTCGGGACCACAGCGGACCAGGAATGCACTCACTCGGGGGCCACAGCGGACCAGGAATGCACTCACTCGGGGGCCACAGTGGACCGGGAATGCACTCACTCGGGGGCCACAGCGGACCAGGATAGCACTCACTCAGGGGCCACAGAGGACCGGGAAGGCACTCACTCGGGACCACAGCGGACCAGGAATGCACTCACTCGGGGCCACAGTGGACCGGGAATGCACTCGCTCGGGGGCCACAGCGGACCAGGAATGCACTCACTCGGGACCACAGTGGACTAGTAATGCACTCACTCGGGGGCCACAGTGGACCAGGAATGCACTCACTCGGGGCCACAGTGGACCAGGAATGCACTCACTCGGGGCCACAGCGGACCAGGAATGCACTCACTCGGGGCCACAGCGGACCAGGAATGCACTCACTCGGGGCCACAGTGGACCGGGAATGCACTCGCTCGGGGGCCACAGCGGACCAGGAATGCACTCACTCGGGACCACAGTGGACTAGTAATGCACTCACTCGGGGGCCACAGTGGACCAGGAATGCACTCACTCGGGGGCCACAGCGGACCAGGAATGCACTCACTCAGGACCACAGCGGACTAGGAATGCACTCACTCGGGGGCCACAGCGGACCAGGAATGCACTCACTCAGGGCCACAGCGGACCAGGAATGCACTCACTCGGGGGCCACAGTGGACCAGGAATGCACTCACTCGGGGGCCACAGTGGACTAGGAATGCACTCACTCGGGGGCCACAGCGGACTAGGAATGCACTCACTCGGGGACCACAGTGGACCGGGACTGGCACTCACTTGGGGACCAGAGAGGGTCGCAGACAGCCGACCTGAAGGCTTGGTGCCCGGCGAGGGGGATGGGGGAGGGAGAGAGAGGTCACAAAGCTCAAAGAGGGTGGGGGGGGGGGGGGGGGTGTGGGAAGAGAGAGGACCGGGCACAAGATCTTTGGGAGCTCTACTGCGCATACGCAGCCATTTCAGCGACATCAAGAACATCAGTTTTTTCCCCGCGCATGCGCAGAAGGCCCGGCTGCTTTTACCAGCGCAGAGCGTAGGCTCCACCCCTCCGAGGCGACTGGCCACACTGTGCAGCTCCAGATTACAGCACAAACATCGGGGAAAGTTCTGACATGTTTTTCTGGCGCTTTTCTTGACCTGAATAAGCAGCACAACTCTGGCAATATGCCAGAAAACAGGCTTGGGAAAAATTGAACCCCATATATGGTCACCATTACTGATACTCGCATAGTAATTCAGATTTATTGAATTTAATTTAAATTCCCCAGCTGCTGTGGTGGGATTTGAACTCAAGTCTCTGGTTTACTAGTCCAGTAACATAACCACTACACTACTGGGTGTAGCAAATAAAAAAGAAAGTCTTGCATTTTTATAACGCCTTTCATGACCACCGGATGTCACAAAGCGGTTTGCAGCCAAGGAAGTACTTTTGGTGTGTGGTCACTGTTGTAGTGTAGGAAATGCGGCAGCCGATTTGCGCACAGCAAGCTCCCACACACAGCAATGGGATAATGACCCAGATAATCTGTTTTTTTGTTATGTTGTTAACCACAACACGAGTTATAAACAGACAGGGTTCCCAATACAGACCACGATGCCAATTTGGACGCAGTGCACACACATTATATTCAATGTAGGTCCCTTACTGTAGCAAACCAGTGATTTGATTTATCGTCCTAATAAAGGCTTACTTCGCTGGGCAAATAGCAAATATATTGGGTGAAAAATATAATCAAAACAAAATGGGATTTAATCAGCAAGACACGAGCACACTCGCCTGTAAAACAACAGCTGCACGCCAAATAAGATCGCGAGCATTTCTGTGATGGATTAACCATGAATATTAACATTTAATTATTCAATCTCGATAATGGATAGATTGTTCAATTACCCAAATCCATTCCACACTTTCCATTGACTGTAATCAGGGTAAGCCCATTTGGAAAATGTAGAAATACTTTGTAAACATCAAAGGAATCTCGTTGCGATCTCAAAGCTTTCCTGCAATCACCTCTGGTTATTTATCCCATTAACGTAACAGTTTAGTCGCTATGAGACATTTAGAAAAGTTCAAGCTGTTCCAGGAATACTGAGGGAGCATCAGCATGGGTTCAGTTCCCAGAAGCACAGCTTATATTGCACTCGCTTTAACTCTTTGGAGACGGAGGCAGCTCATCGGCCCAAATCCAGGATGAGCACACATGCTGAATTGGCCACTTTTAAAAAGAGTTTGCAAATAATTGGGCTGCAATCAAGAACTGGAATTTTGTTGTTCAGACATCAAATTTAACCCTCCCCTTCTCTCACCCTGAAACTGAACAGGTGGCAACCAAAATTTTCCCCTAATTTCCTTTAGCGGGCTGAGCGGGTCATGCAAAATTCCGCACGTGTTTAAGAACATAAGAACATAAGAATTAGGAACAGGAGTAGGCCATCTAGCCCCTCGAGCCTGCTCCGCCATTCAACAAGATCATGGCTAATCTGGTCGTGGACTCAGCTCCACTTACCCGCCCGCTCCCCGTAACCCTTAATTCCCTTATTGGTTAAAAATCTATCTATCTGTGACTTGAATACATTCAATGAGCTAGCCTCAACTGCTTCCTTGGGCAGAGAATTCCACAGATTCACAACCCTCTGGGAGAAGAAATTCCTTCTCAACTCGGTTTTAAATTGTCTCCCCTGTATTTTGAGGCTGTGCCCCCTAGTTCTAGTTTCCCCGACCAGTGGAAACAACCTCTCCGCCTCTATCTTGTCTATCCCTTTCATTATTTTAAATGTTTCTATAAGATCACCCCTCATCCTTCTGAACTCCAACGAGTAAAGACCCAGTCTACTCAATCTATCATCATAAGGTAACCCCCTCATCTCCGGAATCAGCCTAGTGAATCATCTCTGTACCCCCTCCTAGTATATCCTTCCTTAAGTAAGGTGACCAAAACTGCACGCAGTACTCCAGGTGTGGCCTTACCAATACCCTATACAGTTGCAGCAGGACCTCCCTGCTTTTGTACTCCATCCCTCTCGCAATGAAGGCCAACATTCCATTCGCCTTCCTGATTACCTGCTGCACCTGCAAACGAACTTTTTGGGATTCATGCACAAGGACCCCCAGGTCCCTCTGCACCTCAGCATGTTGTAATTTCTCCCCATTCAAATAATATTCCCTTTTACTGTTTTTTTTCCCCAAGATGGATGATCTCACACTTTCTGACATTGTATTCCATTTGCCAAACCTTAGCCCATTCGCTTAACCTATCCAAATCTCTTTGCAGACTCTCTGTGTCCTCTACACAACCCACTTTCCCACTAATTTTTGTGTCATCTGCAAATTTTGTTACACGACACTCTGTCCCCTCTTCCAGGTCATCTATGTATATTGTAAACAGTTGTGGTCCCAGCACCGATCCCTGTGGCACACCACTAACCACCGATTTCCAACCCAAAAAGAACCCATTTATCCCGACTCTCTGCTTTCTGTTCGCCAGCCAATTCTCTATCCATGCTAATACATTTCCTCTGACTCCGTGTATCTCTATTTTCTGCAGTAACCTTTTGTGTGGCACCTTATCGAATGCCTTTTGGAAATCTAAATACACCACATCCATCGGTACACCTCTATCCACCATGCTCGTTATATCCTCAAAGAATTCCAGTAAGTTAGTTAAACATGATTTCCCCTTTATGAATCCATGCTGTGTCTGCTTGATTGCACTATTCCTATCTAGATGTCCCGCTATTTCTTCCTTAATGATAGCTTCAAGCATTTTCCCCACTACAGATGTTAAACTAACCAGCCTATAGTTACATACCTTTTGTCTGCCCCCTTTTTTAAACAGAGGCGTTACATTAGCTGCTTTCCAATCTGCTGGTACCTCTCCAGAGTCCAGAGAATTTTGGTAGATTATAACGAATGCATCTGCTATAACTTCCGCCATCTCTTTTAATACGCTGGGATGCATTTCATCAGGACCAGGGGACTTGTCTAACTTGAGTCCCATTAGCTTGTCCAGCACTACCCCCCTAGTGATAGTGATTGTCTCAAGGTCCTCCCTTCCCACATTCCTGTGACCAGCAATTTTTGGTATGGTTTTTGTGTCTTCCACTGTGAAGACCGAAGCAAAATAATTGTTTAAAGTCTCAGCCATTTCCACATTTCCCATTATTAAATCCCCCTTCTGATCTTCTAAGGGACCAACATTTACTTTAGTCACTCTTTTCCGTTTTATATATCTGTAAAAGCTTTTACTATCTGTTTTTATGTTTCGTAATCTATCTTTCCTTTCTTTATTGCTTTTTTAGTCATTCTTTGCTGTTGTTTAATATTTTCCCAATTTTCTAGTTTCCCACTAACCTTGGCCACCTCATACGCATTGGTTTTTGATTTGATACTCTCCTTTATTTACTTGGTTATCCACGGCTGGTTATCTCTTCTCTTACCACCCTTCTTTTTCACTGGAATATATTTTTGTTGCGCACTATGAAAGAGCTCCTTAAAAGTCCTCCACTGTTCCTCAATTGTGCCACCGTTTAGTCTGTGTTTCCAGTCTACTTTAGCCAACTCTGCCCTCATCCCACTGTAGTCCCCTTTGTTTAAGCATAGTACGCTCGTTTCTGACACAACTTCCTCACCCTCAATCTGTATTACAATCTGTATCTGTGTGTGTCTGTTCTCATCAGCACCCTCAATGCCTCCCTGATAAAGTGCAACATCCCCACCGATACCTGGGAGTCCCTGGCCAAAGACTGCCCTAAGTGGAGGAAGTGTATCCGGGAGGGTGCTGAGCACCTCAAGTCTCGTCGCCGAGAGCATGCAGAAATCAAGCGCAGGCAGCGGAAGGAGCATGCGGCAAACATGTCCCACCTTCCCTTACCCTCAACCACTGTCTGTCCCACCTGTGACAGGGACTGTGGTTCTCGTATTGGACTGTTGAGTCACCTGAGAACACACTTTTAGAGTGGAAGCAAGTCTTCCTCGATTCCCAGGGACTGCCTATGATGAAGCAGTCCCTCGAAATTGCTTCCACTCTAAAAGTGAGTTCTCAGGTGACTGAACAGTCCAATACGGGAATTAACAGTCTCTGTCACAGGTGGGACAGACAACGGTTGAGGGAAAGGGTGGGTGGGGAGTCTGATTTGCTGCACGCTCCTTCCGCTGCCTGCGCTTGATTTCTGCATGCTCTCGGCGACGAGACTCGAGGTGTTCAGCGCCCTCCCGGATGCTCTTCCTCCACTTAGGGCAGTCTTTGGCCAGGGACTCCCAGGTTTCAGTGGGTATGTTGTACTTTTTCAGGGAGGCTTTGAGGGTGTCCTTGTAACGTTTCCCCTGCCCACCTTGGGCTCGTTTGCCGTGTAGGAGTCCGAGTAGAGCGCTTGCTTTGGGAGTCTTGTGTCGGGAATGCGAACAATGTCGCCCGTTTCACCGGCTGCACGGGACCTCGAGAGCGCTGAACGGCCGCGCAGCTTAAAGGGAGCATTGGTGGCCACCTTAGGAACAGGAGGAGGCCCATTCAGCCCCTCGAGCCAGTTCTGCCATTCAGTGAGACCATGACTGATCAGTACATGCTTATTCTCCAACTCAGTGAAAATCTCTTCAACAAACATCTCGGAAAATTTCCCTCTCTTTACTTTAAGCTCTTTATCCCCAGAATTGACTATTCCAACGCACTCCTGGCTGGCCTCACCTATTTTACCGTACATAAACCAGAGGTGATCCAAAACTCGGCTGCCCGTGTCCTAACTCGCACCGAGTCCCGCTCACCCATCACCCCCTGTGCTCGCTGCCCCGTGTCCTAACTCACACCAAGTCCCACTCACCCATCACCCACTGTGCTCGCTGCCCCGTGTCCTAACTCACACCAAGTCCCGCTCACCCATCACCCCCTGTGCCCCGTGTCCTAACTCCCACCAAGTCCCGCTCACCCATGACTCCCTGTGCTCACTGACCCGTGTCCTAACTCGCACCAAGCCCCGCTCACCCATCACCCCCTGTGCTCACTGACCGACACTGGCTTCTGGTAAAGCAACGCCTCAATTTCAAAGTTCTCATCCTTGTTTACAAATCCCTCCATGGCCTCGCCCCTCTCTATCTCTGTAATCTCCTCCAGCCCCACAACCACCCCCGACATGTCTGCGCTCCTCTAATTCTGCCCTCTTGAGCATTCCTGATTATAATCGCTCAACCATTGGTGGCTGTGTCTTCTGTTGCCTAGGCCCCAAGCTCTGGAACTTCCTGCTTAAACCTCTCCGCCTCGCTACCTCTCTTTCCTCCTTCAAGACGCTCCTTAAGACCTACCTCTTTGACCAAGCTTTTGGTCACCTGCGCTAATTTCTAATTATGCGGCTCACTGTCAAATTTTTATCGCATAATACTCCTGTGGGATGTTTCACTACGTTAAAGGCGCTATATAAATACAAGTTGTTGTTGTTTTATTTTGCCAATGGCAGCCACATTCTTGCCCGGAGGGCTTAGGACTGTGTAGGCACAGAGAGGTACCAACTGCTCTCAAGATCCCTGAGTTATTAGCAACAAGTGAATCCCATCGCATCTTCCTGGCAGTTCCCCCCTCCCCCGCCGCCAACCTCGCTCCCTAAATTTCTCCAACCAACAATGACGGAATATGAATATTAATTCTCTACTGCAACTCAGCTCGGAATCTAGTTGGGTTTGTTGGTCAAAGTGCTACAATTGGGGGCTTCTCTCCATGACTTAGAACACAAATGTGTTCTGGAAGCATTTTCCATCCTTCTGAACACTCTCTTGTAAGCTGCACCCAAAATTATTATTTCTTTTTACATAACTAGTGCCAGACCATAATCCAGGCTACCAGCTGGTGGTTTCCATGGAGAGTGGATGGAACTGCAGAATGATATTCCCAAAGCAGCAGTAATAATCCTGGAAGATCTCATAAGCCTATGTAATAAAGCAGAATTGACTTATTCAACCCCCAAACTGGAACCTGATAGAATCATGATTCCCAAAACAGTTGCAAAAACCCAAGCAAATTTTAGAAGCCCATCCAATAAACAAACAATTTGACTGCCAAATGGTGGCCCTGAAAAAGAAACACTTGGATTTATGTAGTGCCTTTCACGACCACCGGACGTCTCAAAGCGCTTCACAGCCAATGAAGTATGTTTGGTGTGTAGTCATTGTTATAATGGGGGAAACGTGACAAGCTCCCACACACAGCAATGTGATAATGACCAGATAATCGTTTTTTGTTATGTTGATTGAGTGATAAATATTGGCCAGGACACCGGGGATAACTCCCCTGCTCTTCTTCAAAATAGTGCCGTGGGATCTTTTATGTCCACTTGAGAGCAGACGGGGCCTCGGTTTAACGTCTCATCTGAAAGACAGCACCTCTGACAGTGCAGCGCTCCCTCAGTACTGCCCCTCCGACAGTGCGGTGCTCCCTCAGTACTGCCCCTCCAACAGTGCGGTGCTCCCTCAGTACTGCCCCTTTCTGACAGTGCAGCGCTCCTTCAGTACTACCCTCCGACAGTGCGGCGCTCCCTCAGTACTGCCCCTCTGACAGTGCGGCGCTCCCTCAGTACTGCCCCTCCGACAGTGCGGCGCTCCCTCAGTACTGCCCCTCCGACAGTGCGTCGCTCCCTCAGTACTGCTCCTCCGATAGTGCGGCGCTCCCTCAGTACTGCCCCTCCGACAGTGCGTCGCTCCCTCAGTACTGCCCCTCTGACAGTGCGGCGCTCCCTCAGTACTGCCCCTCCGACAGCGCGTCGCTCCCTCAGTACTGCTCCTCCGACAGTGCGGCGCTCCCTCAGTACTGCCCCTCTGACAGTGCAGCACTCCCTCAGTACTGCCCCTCTGACAGTGCAGCACTCCCTCAGTACTGTCCCTCCGACAGTGCAGCACTCCCTCAGTACTGCCCCTCCGACAGTGCGGTGCGTTTTGCACAATACATCAGTGACTACACTCCAAAAAGTAGTTCATTGACTGTAAAGCACTTTGGGATGTTCTGAGGCTATATAAATGGAAGTTCTTCCTTTATTTTCTGGGAGGTAATTAACTAGAAATCGCCCCTCACATTTCTGCTCCAACATATGCTGATAACTCCCCTGGCTGGTGAATCTAGAACTGTGGGGTGGCGGGGGCGGGGGAGGCATAGTCTCAGGATAAGGGGTCGGCCATTTAGGACTGAGATGAGGAGGAATTTCTTCACTCAGAGGGTGGTGATTCTTTGGAATTCTCTGCCCCAGAGAGCTGTGGAGGCTCAGTCGTTGAGTATATTCAAGGCCGAGATCGATAGATTTTCAGGCACCGAGGGGATCAAGGGATATGGGGAATCGGGCGGGAAAGTGGAGTTGAGGTCAAAGATCAGCCATGATCTTATTGAATGGCGGAGCAGGCTCGAGGGGCTGAATGGCCAACTCCTGCTCCTAATTCTTATGTTATGAAAGGTTAACCCAATGTCTTATTAAAAGTGCACAAGAATATAAGAAATAGGAGCAGGAGTAGGCCATATGGCCCCTCGAGCCTGCTCCGCCATTTAATAAGATCATGGCTGATCCGATCATGGACTCAGCTCCACTTCCCCGCCCGCTCCTCATAACCCCTTATCCCCTTATCGGTTAAGAAACTGTCTATCTCTGTCTTAAATATATTGAATATCCCAGCTTCCACAGCTCTCTGAGGCAGCGAATTCCACTGATTTACAACCCTCTGAGAGACGAAATTCTTCCTCATCTCAGTTTTAAATGGGCGGCCCCTTATTCTAAGATCATGCCCTCTAGTTCTAGTCTCCCCCATCAGTGGGAACATTCTCTCTGCATCCACCTTGTCAAGCCCCTTCATAATCTTATACGTTTTGATAAGATCACCTCTCATTCTTCTGAATTCCAATGAGTAGAGGCCCAACCTACTCAACCTTTTCTCATAAGTTAACCCCCTCATCCCTGGAATCAACCGAGTGAACCTTCTCTGAACTGCCTCCAAAGCAAGTATATCCTTTCGTAAATATGGAAACCAAAACTGCGCTCAGTATTCCAGGTGTGGCCTCACCAACACCCTGTATAACTGTAGCAAGACTTCCCTGCTTTTACACTCCATCCCCTTTGCCCCCCCAAGGTTACAAAACGTATTAGATACAGTAGATCGGGCATTAGAGAGACGCACATGCCAAGCATGGGTCTGTAGGAGGAGGAGAAGATTGAGGGAGATGAGGCCATCCATCAAATTATTAGTCTGGATACCTAATCATGCTGACGCTTACCGATAAATCCCAGCTGTGAAAATTCCAGGATCATCCACTCTTCCGATGGCTGCTGCAGTGCAAAGTTCTTCATTGTGCTTAAATAATTGGGTCTCACCACGATATCATCTTCCAACTGTCCGTGAAAAGGAAACAGAAACACCCCTTTCAGTAAACAACCTTGTGTAAGCTTACTGCTGTAAAACATTTCAACAAATTCAAAAAAATACCTGTTGGTATAAACCTGTTGGGCTCAATGTCAAATTCTATATAATTCATCGTGTTTGTGTGCACGTGTATGTGTGCACGTGTGTGCATGTGTGTGTATGTGTGTGCACGTGTGAGTGTGTCGGTGTGTGTTTGTCTGTGTGTGTGTGTGTGTGTGTGTGTGTGTCTTTCTCTATATCTGTGTTTGTGTGTGTGTGTCTCTGCCTGTGTGTGTGTGCGTGTGTGTGTGTCTCCCTCTGTGTGTGTCTCTCTCTATCTGTGTGTGTGTATGTATGTGTCTCCCCGTGTGTGTGTATGTGCGTGTCTGTGCATGTGTGTGTATCTCTCTCTCTGTATCTGTGTATGTGTGTCTCTGTGTGCCTCTCTCTCTCTAAGTGTGTGCGTTGCTCTCTCTCTATATGTGTCTCTCTATATGTGTGTGTGTGTGTGTGTGTGTGTCTCTCTGTCTCTCTCTCTGTCTCTCTTTATCTGTGTGTGTATCTCTCTATCTGTGTGTGTGTATTGTCTCTCTCTATCTATGTGTGTGCGTCTCTCTCTCTCTATATGTGTGCGTCTCTCTCTCTCTATATGTGTATGCGTCTCTCTATATGTGTGTGTGTGTGTGTCTCTCTCTCTCTCTCTGTCTCTCTCTCTCTCTCTGTCTCTCTTTATCTGTGTGTGTATCTCTGTGTGTGTGTGTGTATTGCCTCTCTCTATCTATCTGTGTGTGTCTCTTCGTCTCTCTCTCTACATATCTGTGTGTGTGTGTCTCTCTCTATCTATCTGTGTGTGTGTCTCTTTCTCTCCCATTATCTGTGTGTGTCACTCTCTCTCTCTCTGTGTGTGTGTGTGTGTCTCTCCCTTTCTCCCACTATCTGTGTGTGTGTGTTTCCCTCTCTATTTGTGTGTTTGTGTGTGTGTGTGTGTCTCTCTCTCTCTCTATCTGTGTGTGTGTCACTCTATATGTGTGTGCCTGTGTGTGTGTGTGTCCCTCTCTCTCTATCTGCGTGTGTCTCTCTATCTGTGTGTGTGTGTCTTTCTCCCTATCTGTGTGTCTCTCTCTCTCTATCTGTGTGTGTGTCATATATTCAACCAGCATTGTAACCCATGTATAAACTGACCTAAGTTGTACACTGTGAGAACAATGACCACTAGGTGGGAGACACTCCTAACCTGGACCTTCAGGTACAAAAGGGGAAGCTCCACCCACCTTCATCACTTGAGTGCTAAGGAATAAAGGACAGGTCACAGACTGACCTTCTCTCAAGCATGGGCCTCGTGTTCATTTATACTGTATAGTAAGGACCTATCAATGGCGACGAGAAACTGGGATTTAAACCACGCAAGCATGGCCACTAGCAGAACAGACGAGAGGTACTGTGTTAAGGAATGGTTGGGACAGAGATTCAACATTGTTAAAGCAGCACACAGTTCTCCAGGCAGACAAGGGCAATCGGACATGCCCCAACATGTAGTCGAACCCAGAGGGGGAGTTCGACAGAGACAATGGCAAGTTGAACGGCGATTCACACCATTGCAAGGGACAATGCGGCCAGTAATGGGGTCATCAACACCTGTTAATGGTGCACTTAAGGACAGTCACAGTGGCAGTCAGGGACGATCGACTGGCAAGGGACCTTTTGTTTCCAACAACAGCTCATGCTGGAGGTGTGGAGGCACACAATCAGCCGGAGTTTGCAGAGATGAGCAAAATACCTGCAGAAATTGCAGAAATGAACGCTGGGGGAAATCGCTGGAAGCTGAAGTTCAGCGAGTTCATGTGGAGCACGTATACAGTTCATACACCAGGACACCACCGATAATGATGAAAGTGCTCCTCAATGGCATCCCAGTATCAATGGAGCTAGACACGGGGGCCAGCCAGTCCCTGATGGGTATCAAACAGTTCGAAAAGTTGTGGGCGTCCAAGGCCAGGAGGCCAAAATTATCGCCGATTGACGCACAGCTACGGACTTACACAAAGCAGATCATTCCGGTGCTAGGCAGCACCACTGTAGTCGTGACCCACAAAGATTCAGAGAACAGGTTGCCACTCTGGATTGTTCCAGGGGACAGTCCCGCACTACTGGGGAGGAGTTGGCTTGCTGTCATGAACTGGAAATGGGGCGATGTCAATGCAATTTCCTCTGTGGAGCGAGTATCATGCTCACAGATCCTGGACAAATTTGACTCATTATTTCAACCCGGCATCGGCACTTTCATGGGGGCCAAGGTAGTGATTCACATAAACCCGGACACCAGACCAGTACACCACAAGGCCAGAGCAGTGCCGTACGTGATGCGGGAAAAGATAGAAGGCAAATTGGACCGCCTGTTGAGGGAAGGCATCATCTCGCCAGTCGAATTCAGTGACTGGGCGAGCCCGATTGTGCCGGTGCTCAAGGCGGATGGGTCGGTCAGGATATGTGGTGATTACAAGGCCACTATCAATCGGGTGTCACTCCAAGACCAGTACCCGCTACCGAGAGTGGAGGACCTCTTTGCGACGCTATCTGGTGGCAAACTTTTTTCAAAATATAACCTGACCTCAGCTTACATGTCCCAGGAGCTGGCGAGTGAATCGAAGAAGCTGACCACCATCACGACACACAAGGGGTTGTTTGAGTACAACAGATGTCCGTTCGGGATTCGCTCGGCCGCCGCGATCTTCCAACGAAATATGGAAAGCCTCCTCAAGTCGATTCGAGGGACGGTGGTTTTTCAGGACGACATCCTCATCACGGGTTACGATACTGAAGAACACCTCCACAACCTGGAGGAGGTGCTACGCAGACTGGACCGGGTAGGTCTGCGACTGAAAAAGGCGAAGTGCGTCTTCCTAGCTCCAGAGAAAGAATTCCTGGGGATGAGGGTAGCAGCAGGTGGGATCAGCCCTACTGCGTCCAAGACGGAAGCGATCCAGAGAGCACCCAGACCCCGTAACACGACGGAGCTGCGTTCGTTCCTGGGGCTCCTGAACTATTTTGGTAACTTTCTTCCCAAATTGAGCACGCTGCTAGAGCCGCTACACGTGCTCCTACGCAAAGGTCACGAATGGGTCTGGGGGGACAGCCAGGAAAGGGCTTTTAATAGAGCACGCAATTTTTTATGTTCCAACACTCTGTTAACACTATACGACCCATGTAAGAAACTTGTGTTAACGTGCGATGCGTCATCCTATGGTGTCGGGTGTTTGTTGCAGCATGTCAATGTCAAGGGTCAGTTACAGCCGGTAGCTTATGCCTCCAGGAGTCTGTCCCAGGCAGAAAGAGGTTACGGGATGGTAGAAAAGGAGGCGCTCGCATGTGTATATGCTGTAAAGAAAATGCACCTGTTTGGCAGGAAATTTAAGCTGGAGACAGATCACAAACCCCTAACGTCCCTTTTGGCCGACAACAAGGCCATAAATGCAAACGCATCGGCCCGCATACAGAGGTGGGCACTTACGTTAGCCGCCTATGACTATACAATTCGGCACAGACCGGGCACCGAAAACTGCGCCGATGCACTCAGCAGGCTCCCACTAGCCACCACTGAAGGAGCTACCGAGCATGCTGCTGAGATGGTCATGGCTGCTGAAGCTTTCGGAAGCAAAGGCGCACCCGTGACAGCCCGTCAGATTAAAGTCTGGACAAATAGACACCCGCTATTGTCTCTAGTCAAGAAATGTGTCCTGAATGGGGACTGGGCAGCCACGTACGGGGCATGCCCTGAGGAGTTTAAACC